>NC_085023.1:18010027-18138665 GCF_963692335.1 Osmerus eperlanus
GCTGTGACCAGCCCCTCTGAGCCCTTTGCCCCTCCCTTCATCTCCTCAGGGGCCATGTGGCACATTTAGAGGATGAGGATGATGATGGTGGTGGTGGTGATGATGATGATGATGATGAAACTCAACAGTAAGTCCGACCCTGTGTCCGGTCTAGCCGCCTTCTCGTTCGCTCTCGATCTCTCTTTCCGTCTCTCTCGGAGGAGGAGGATGAGGAGGGGGGATGAGGAGGAAGGCTTGTCGGAGACTTCCCCTCTGCAGTTTCATCCACGCATCTTCATGCTGCATGTCACACCATCGCCGTGCCCTCTAGACCTGGGCACGCGACACCTCCCCGGCCGTTTGTGCTGCTCGGGGTGCGCTTGATTTGACTCGTCGCCGGGCCACCGTATGACACCCAGTTCCGGCGCCCTCTGCAGATCAGAATTGGGGTGTCAAATCAAACACACCCCAAGTATGTCCAGTGTCTGAGGCGTGTGTCCCACCCAGGTCTGCTGCCCTCTTGCAGCTGGCTCCCTGTGCTCCTGTCACTGTCCTGCCCTGTAGCTCTGTCTACCACCTGTCCTACAGCGCAGCTCTGAGACATACAGACAGCCAGACGTCCCTCCTAACCCTCCCTCTGTTCAGCCTCTCTGCTTATCCTGCCCGACCTTGCGCTGCTCATCCCAGTCATCCTCATGCCTACCTGCCTGCTGACCTCAGCCTGTGTGTGTGTGTGTGTGTGTGTGTGTGTGTGTGTGGTTATTGCTGTTTCATACCGTTGCTGTGTGTTTTTTTTACACTTTGTCGCTAACTGTTCATTCCTGGGGTCAAACCCATCCATGAAGTCCTTCTATCTTGTTGACCACATGTCGACTCACTGTTTCCTTTGTTTAATTGGTGGTTCTGTGTCCATGTAAATCATGATTGGCTTGTATTGTGTCAGTCATGATGTGTCACACACAGTTGATGGGTTGTCTTCTACAGTCTGAACCAATTAGATTCGACTATTAGAGATAACGGAGCTTAGACATGTTAACATTGTTTAGTTTGGTACTAACTATTTTGGGAGGTTGTCTGATTGACACGTAGCATTATTAATATACACCCACTTGTTTTTTAGTTTACTGTCTTCTGTGTTTTGAAAGCCGGGTCCTTTTCTTAGCACAAAGACAAGGCTCTGTCCATCTTCCACTGAAGATGCCTGAATGTCGGATTAGGACTGGTCTGTTTCTTGGAAACAGATCCTGTATGTGACCCTGTTACTTCAACCATCCCTGTCCTGTGCTCACTGTCTCTAACATATTGTCCATCACAGTTGCTGTATGAGGAAAAACAGCCAGAGAATCTCTGACAGTCATTAATCAATCTAATACCATCCGACTTTCATCATTCCAGCAAATCCAGTACCATCATGAGGCCCAAAGTCCCGCCCCCGCTGCCTCCAAAGGTAAGCGTCGACCAATGACATCTGGCTGATTGGAACTTCTTCCTGTCAGCTGACTATAGTCTGTGACTCCAGAATACTCTAGTCTGGAGATGCCTCAAGTGCAACTTTGTTTCGATCGTTTCGTGAAAATTGAGAGACTTTTTTATTTGTATTCTTTATCCTTTAACCTTACACAGCACGTTAATGTATACATCTCGGCTTTCTCTCTCCCTTTCCCTCCCTCCCTCCAGCCCAAATCCCTCTGCACTCCCCAGGAGAGCCCTGCCCATGGAGATGACGAAGGAGAGGGAGGGACCATCAAGCGCTGTCCCCCGGTCTCCGAGAGCCCCGCCAGGCCCTCCCACGTCCCTCCGCGCCCCCCGCCCCCCCGCCTGCCCCCCCACAGACGCAGTAGTCTAGGTAACGAGCTCACGGCCGGCCAGGGCGGAGCCGAGCCCGAGGGGGATGATGGGAGCTTTAGGCATTTCTGGGAGTGGCTCCACGCTCCGCACACAGACGAGGAGCTGGAGGAGGTGAAGGAGTTGGAGGAGGAGTTGGAGGAGGAGGAAGAGAGTAAGCTCGGCTGAGTTGGTAGAAACTCCCCCAGCGTAACCCCTCCCTGATTGGTTGTTAGTCCCATCAATCAGCACATGTAATCTGGCGCTCGCCTCCCCTCCCTCCCTCCCTTAATGTCCTGTCGTTCTGTGGGTGTAGTGTAGTGTTGTGATGCCCATCCCTGCTTCCTACCTTTTGCTTCCTGTGTTGATAGAACGTCCTCCGCCCTCAGTAGCATTTCCCACAAGTGATCAGATCCCCCTCAACTCAGTATCCATAACATCTCATTCTCTAATTTCACCATTATCCTCGTTGATCACAGCAACGTTGATCGCCTCGTAGATTCAGTCCATCCTCGATGGACTGCTTTTTGTTTGTCCCGTAGTAAGCATTTTGTACACGCATCAATTGTAAACATGCATAACATACACGCCCAAACTCGCACACC
Source organism: Osmerus eperlanus (assembly GCF_963692335.1). Lineage (NCBI taxonomy): Eukaryota > Metazoa > Chordata > Actinopteri > Osmeriformes > Osmeridae > Osmerus > Osmerus eperlanus. Next base: position 18,012,436 of record NC_085023.1, read on the forward strand.
CACACACACTAAGGCATACTCTCTCTGTGGTGTCGCATGTGTCATGTTGATGTGTTCGTACACAGGGAACGGCTTGAACTCCTCCCAGCAGAACGGAGAGAGGAACAGTGCAGCAGAGAGACAGTGTACGATGCCCCCTAGTGTCCCCATACGGAAAGACAAGAAGGACATGCCGGTAATGCAGTCTCTCCTCCTTCCCTCTGGAACTGCATTAAACATCTATACACACTATCTTCTGTGCTCTTACCTACGTCCGAGAAGTTCTCCATGGTCGGAGCAGAGCAGAAGCAAGGCCTGTGTGGTTTGGTCGTCTTGTTGAAGTTTTTCATCCCAGGATTCTTTGTCTGTTCTCTGCTTTCTTCCCAGAAGCCGATGAGCAATGGTCTTCCTCCGACGCCCAAGGTCCATGTGAGTACCATCCCTGTTCTGCTCAGACGTAGGAGATGAAAACAGTTCAAAAACACAATCATCCAAAACATGCCCTCCCTCCCCCATCAGAGCTTGTGGCTTGTGCCGGCAGGTTCTACAAGCTTATTTATTCCATAAGTATCAGGCCTGCCACAGCATCACAATCTCTCTCTCTCATTCTGTGTCTCTCTTTCTTTCTCGTTCAGTCTCTCTGTCTCTGTATATCTCTCTGTACAATACCCCCCTCTCTCTGTCTCTGCTTTAAAAGATCATTGGTTAAAGCAGGTCACCATTCTTCAGGTTTTAACTGTCTGTCTCCACTCTGGCCCAGATGGGGGCGTGTTTCTCCAAGGTGTTCAACGGCTGCCCTCTGAAAATCCACTGTGCCACTTCCTGGATCAATCCCGACACAAGAGGTATGGAAGGACGTCAGTTCTGATTGGCCAGATAAATCTGTGTGCCCGTGAAGCTATACTAGAGTTGATGTGATTTAATCACTTCACTGTTAGAGACCATGCCTGGTCTATCCAGTCTGTTTCTATCTGAATGCTGCATGTTGCTGGGACCTGTTGTGTGTAAGGTAAACCTCGTTAGCTGATGGTGAGTGGAGATATCACAAACTGTTGGTACTTTTGTGTTTGTGTGTTCCAGACCAGTATTTGATATTTGGTGCTGAAGAGGGGATCTACACTCTAAACCTGAACGAGCTGCATGAGACCTCCATGGAGCAGGTGTGTTGGGCATGAAACAGTATGGTTTATATACACACACACACATACACACACACACACACCTGGATATAAATGGAGATGAAACTTTTCTGGCACAGCTGAATAGATTTATCTGAATGCTGTCCAAGATAATAATGTTGTTCTTTGTTGTCTCTCTCTCTCTCTCTCTCTCTCTCTCTCTCTCTCTCTCTCTCTCTCCTTCTCTCTCGTTCTCTCTCTCTCTCTCTGTCTCTCTCTCATTCTCTCGTTCTCTCTCTCTCTCTCTGTCTGTCCCTCCCAGCTTTTCCCTCGGAGGTGCACATGGCTGTACGTCATGAACAACTGTCTGCTCTCCATATCTGGTAAGACTACTTCTGGACGACTTTGCATTTTATATGTGTTGTTTCCTTTCAGGTCCGGGATGGCCTAACTTAAATTATTTAAGCTACAGTCGGGCAAAGAATATGCTGACTGCTTTTTTTTCTGAAATGCCAGCTTAGCCTGTGAGCCGCTTTCAGAGACATTCTGTTCATCTGGGTCATTTTTTATCCTAAGAAGGCTTAGAAAATGTAGAGTTATTTTGGTGAAGTGAAATGTTCCGCTTGGTTTGACGATGATTGTTGTTTACAGGGAAAGCCTCTCAGCTCTACTCCCATAACTTGGCTGGCCTGTTTGAGCACGCCAGACAGATGCAGAAACTTCCGGTGGCCATTCCCACACACAAACTCCCCGACAAGATGATTCCCAGGAAGTACGCAGTATCCAATAAGATTCCAGACACCAAAGGGTGCCAAAAGTGCTGCGTAGGTAGGTGCTCCGGAAGGAGGAAGTGATCTGAACCAGAGAGTTGAAGCACAGCCAATTAGGACTGTGAGTGTGTCGATGATGTTTGTTCCTTTGTGGTCACCAGTGAGGAACCCGTACACGGGTCATAAATATCTCTGTGGAGCATTCCAATCCAGTGTGGTCCTTCTGGAGTGGGTGGAGCCTATGCAGAAGTTCATGCTTATCAAGGTCCGTGTCTGATTTGTATGGACCAGAGCTTTCTCAATACTCTGGATTTCCTTTCCTACTTTCTCCTTATGAGGATGTCAACTATGTTCTACTGCTCCAATATGCTATCAGTCACTTCAGAGTCACTTCTCCCATCTCTGTACTCATGCTTTTACTCACATGCTGGTTAATGCTACACCCCCCCTCCACCCCCCTTCCTCTTTCTAGAACATAGACTTCCCGCTGCCGTGTCCTCTGGAGGTATTTGAGATGCTGGTGGTCCCAGAACACCAGTACCCCCTCATCTGTGTCGCGGTCAGCAAAGGCACCGAGATCAGCCAGGTGGTCAGCTTCGGCACGGTCAATCCCAACTCCACCTCCTCCTGGTTCACAGAGGCCGGTCAGTACACACCCACACACAGACATGGTGGTGGTGGTGAGGGTGCTTATGATGATGGTGGTGAAGGTTATGATTATGATGATGGTGGTGATGGTTATGATGGTGGTTATGATGGTGGTGGTGATGGTTATGATGGTGGTGGTGATGGTAATGATTATGATGATGGTGGTGAAGGTTATGGTGGTGATGGTGATGGTTATGATGATGGTGGTGATGGTTATGATGGTGGTGGTGATGGTTATGATGGTGTTGGTGATGGTTATGATTATGATGATGGTGGTGAAGGTTATGGTGGTGATGGTTATGATTATGATGATGGTGGTAATGGTTATGATGGTGGTGGTGATGGTTATGATGGTGTTGGTGATGGTTATGATTATGATGATGGTGGTGAAGGTTATGGTGGTGATGGTTATGATTATGATGATGGTGGTTATGATGGTGGTGGTGATGGTTATGATGGTGTTGGTGATGGTTATGATTATGATGATGGTGGTGAAGGTTATGGTGGTGATGGTTATGATTATGATGATGGTGGTGATGGTTATGATGGTGGTGGTGATGGTTATGATGGTGTTGGTGATGGTTATGATTATGATGATGGTGGTGAAGGTTATGGTGGTGATGGTTATGATTATGATGATGGTGATGATGGTGGTGGTGATGGTTATGATGGTGTTGGTGATGGTTATGATTATGATGATGGTGGTGAAGGTTATGGTGGTGATGGTTATGATTATGATGATGGTGGTGAAGGTTATGGTGGTGATGGTTATGATTATGATGATGGTGGTGATGGTTATGATGGTGGTGGTGATGGTGCTGATAACAATGATCTTGATGTGGTCCCGCACCTCTCCTGTGGTCCAGACACGCCCCAGACGTGTGTGATCCACGTGACCCAGCTGGAGAGAGACACCATTCTGGTCTGCCTCGACCGTAAGTCCTCCTCCTCCTTTTTTCTTACACAGACATTGTGGAAGGGTGTCACGTTCTAGTATCCTCTGTTTGTACGCTGACGGTCTCCTCCCTCTCTCTCCCTCTCAGGGTGTATAAAGATTGTGAACCTCCAGGGCAGGTTGAAGTCCAGCAGGAAACTATCTGCTGAGCTCACCTTCAACTTCCAGATCGAGGCCATTGGTGAGTCTCCTGTGTGTTGACCGAAAGGAACAGTTGGGTGTTTACAGAACACACCAGTGACATTCATAGATGTGTGTCTAATTCCCATTGGTTCTCTGCAGTGTGTCTCCAAGACAGCGTTCTTGCTTTCTGGAGGCATGGTATGCAGGGGAGGAGTTTCAAGACGAACGAGGTAAGCAGTGTGTGTGAGTGTGTGAGTGTGGGTAAGTGAGTGGTAGTTTATGGGCCTGTTTGTCTGTGAATTAGCTCTCCTTTATTGGATTTCCTATCCACCCTCCAGATCACTCAGGAGATCTCAGACAACACCAGGATCTTCAGATTGCTGGGATCTGACAGGTGAGGAGGGATCTGTTCCGAGATCGCCTCAGAAACACACAATCTGTCGCGCATTCACACAAACATCCCTTTTTTGCATTGTTAACCTGAATGGCAAAGACACCCTACTGCAGTGTGCTCCCATGTCACCTTAATCTAATACCCATTTGTGATTTCATGACTTTGTATTAACCATGTTTGCCAAGATGCAGCCTTGAACAGGAGCCAGGAGTCTGGGTGTGAGTTTGTGTGTGCATGTTTGTGTGTTTTAACCGCCCCTTAATGTTTTGAACGGCTGAAGTCTAGGACAGAATACAGGCACAGAGGGGCAGACAGGGCGCGAGGCAGCAGGCAGTCAGCCCAGGTAGATCACTCACTCCTGGGTCACCCACTGGGACCTCTCTCTGGTCTGTGGTCCTCAACACTCTGTGTGTGTGTGTGTGTGTGTGTGTGTGTGTGTGTGTGTGTGTGTGTGTGTGTGTGTGTGTGTGTGTGTGTGTGTGTGTGTGTGTGTGTGTGTGTGTGTGAGAGAGTGAGTTACTTAATGTGAGAGAGTGAGAGAGTGAGAGAGTGAGAGAGTGAGAGAGTGAGAGAGCGAGAGAGCGAGAGAGTGAGAGATAGTGAATGAGTGAGTGAGTGAGAGAGAGACGTCATCAATACGTAGTAAAATGGTATATTCCTCTCTGAGGCGACAGCAAACCCTGGACATCCCGTGTCTAACAAGCTTGTGGGTGGGTGGATAACTACCATTGGACTCTACAGCTGGGCATGTTACTTTATTAACAACAGCAATGTCTTACTCTGGGATCTTTGTGCTCCAACTGTAACTGTTCTTTCCTGTTATCCGATGTCAGGTGTCTCCAGTGCCGAGTCCAGTGTAGAGTCTGACCATGGTGTGTTTGTGTGTGTGTGTGTGTGTGTGTGTGTGTGTTCCAGGGTGGTGGTTCTGGAGAGCAGGCCGACAGACAACCCCATGGCCCACAGCAACCTCTACATCCTGGCTGGCCACGAGAACAGCTATTGAGCCATGCCCACCTCCACCTGCCTGCCACCACACTGCATCATGGGCAGTGGAGTCCACGAATGAAGACTACAATACTGCTACTGCTTTAGCTTCACAAAAGAGGGGTTCACGTCAAAAACCTGCCTTTGTACTTCCTTTTAACTCCAACTTTTTATTTATTGTGGCATGTAACTACGACGACCCAGAGGACTTTTATAAGTGATTTCATTTTAGGAGAAACAAAAACAAAAGTGTTGCCACCACTGCTAGAATCTTAGCCCACCACACAAGTGCTTAATTTACCTCTATTTAAATGTTGTAAATATAAATGTAGTATTTTTGTGCAAAGAGAGGCCCTGGATACTCAGGGGTTTGGACACTAAGGACTGCAGGAGACTGAGGCCAGGCCGTGTAGATAGGATGTGTGAATAGGCCTTCTGTACAGTTATGGAAACACACAGGGGGGGGGGGATGATGTCATAGAGCTGTGCATAGCAGGTGGACTTTATAGTTCTGTGACACAAGACAAGGAAGTCTATTCATACCTTCGTGGTTTGGCTTATCCAGACAATGTCCAGAAACAACCCTCATCCCAACGACGTAGATGTGATATTGCTCATAGAGGAGGGTTGGAAGTCACGATTAGGGTTGTTGTTTATTCCATTTTGCCCTCTGATTGGCCGGTGGGGGCTTCCATCATTGCCTACACCTATCAAGACCTCTCAGATCTACTGTAGGGTCTAGTGGGTGTGAGTCTGGTTGGGTTTTCTCAGGCTTGGACTGAGCAGCACAGGAAGCACCTCTGGTCATTTCATAATGCATGCATCATCACCCCAAATATGGTCAATTCCTGTCAGCTTGCTTTGAAAAAACATCAACTGGGAGATTTCTGTTCTAACTTGATGCGATGAACCTTACATTTTTAAACACTTTTAATCGCAAACTACTTTCTATTCTTGATTTTATGTTGGGTTTTTTTTAATACTGTGGCATCACTGGTGTTAAAATATGCACAAAAGGTATTTGGAGAAAAAACACTTAACAAATGTGACGTTGTTGTATGTAACTGTGTATGTGTGTGTGTAAAGTAGCAGTATGCATACACGTGCGTGTATGAAACATCATACATGCCCAGTACATGCATATAGCTAGATATGTATATGCAGTATGTGTATATGAGTCTACGCATGTACACGTCTTTACAAGCTGTGACACAAGTTAGCATTAGAATAGCAGAAAGGAACTGAACGCTACAAGCTCAGCGTTACCGCGACGATGTCACAAGCTCCACAGGGGGAGAGATTTCAACGGTCAGACTCTGAACACGCTCCGGTTGGTACCGTCGTCCTCTAAATCACGCGAGTTCACCTTGTAATCCCAGTCGGCAACGTTTGATCATGACAGAGAACTAAAAAGAAACATTCCTTACTACAGGGCTCAGTGAATTCAAGTAAATATGAATGTTACATTTAAATGTAATGCCAAAATATGTGTTCATCTATGGCCAAAATTAGTTGGGTGTCTACCTCGTACAATGTTCTAGACTATAAAGAAGACAACTAAATTGTGTAAAAGCCTGCAGTGTACTACTTAAAGTAGGTTTAAGAACACTACTGCTTTCGTTCATGTTGGTTATGATTTTCTGTTCACAGTGAGCATGTGTCAGGATCGTGGACATACTAAATCTTTCTGTTTTGCAGCATTACCATTTTCACATTGCAATGCACATTGTTCTATGTATATAGTGTAAAATAAAAAAATGTTGGATTTACATACTGTATAATTGCCTATATTTTGTTTCAAATGTGTAACAGATTTATGAAACAGGTTAACACAATAAAAATAAGGAAATAAACTCAGCAGACATCTGTGTCTTTTATGAAATTAAAGACGGCAATCTTTTTATTAGGATTCCTCTGTTTGGAGGAAATCTTTTGGTATTTTTATTATTATTCATTATTATTCTTATCTCCATAAACTGCCCAATAACTCCTTCGCCAATGCATAACTCTTTTCATATTTTAATCGCAAAATGGTACACTTGGCCAACATTTGCCCAAACCAAGGATCAAACTCACCAACTCTGGCATTTCAAGCACAACCAGTTACACCAAAGGTAAACATTTCGAAAATATTTTTTCAGCCTGATTACAGCCATCGAAATATGTGACCTCTTGTTTCCAGGTCCAGATCTCAACCAGCTGGGTGATCTTATTCAGGTTATACATGGCAAAGACAGATAAGTCACCTGAGATGGTTTGGTTGGTGTGTCAGACATTTTCAGCCATGTAACAGGGAGGTCACATATTCTGAGGACAGCTATTAGGTCAAGATGTGAAAAAAAGTTGTGAAACTTTTAATAGGACAAATATTTCAAAAGGTTGAAATATTATTCAACCTTTTGAAACTGTTTTTTCAAAACCTTAAAAAAAATATTTGTTCAAAATTTTTTTTTTAATCTTTCTTTCAAAAATGTATTTTCTGCCTTTCGAAAATATTTAAAGACAACTTCAAAGAAAAATTAAAGGAAAATATATCACCACCTTTGTTTAGTCTTTTTTATTAGTTTTTGAAGTTTTCCTTATTGGTTTTCCAAACAGTTTGAATTTATGTAACAAAAAATACTTTTATAGAGAATTGAATCTTTAAATTGTGGAGAACATATCTTCCAGTGAACTCTTTATATGCTTTATCCACGTTCCTGAGTATATGCAAAATATATATTTCCTCCTCAGGTACTGCTGAGAAGAGCTATAGAATAGAAAAGGCACGAGTTGAAAGAGAAAGAAGACCTTCAGCATAAAGAATACCTACAGCATTCCTACTTACATCTTTTGATGAAAGAAGAGTCTGGGATGGTCTGCTATATTATTCTGAATACAATGAGTATGTGTGTGTGTGATTGCTGTTCTATGTGTGTGTGTGTGTGTTCAGTGTTCCAGATCATATGACATATCACACGGCGGTCCCTCTGTCGATATCCAGGTGCACTCTGGGAGTTTTTCCTGCCTCATGGTCGGAGATCTCCGTCTTCTCGTTGGACTTGTCCTTTCCATCGCCACCCGACCTAACGGTTCATAAGCTGGTTACAGGTTGGGAACAGCAGTATGGACTGGACCACAGCTTTGAAGATAATTTACAACTCACTTCGTTAACTATTTAACTACGTAGAACGATACATATATCAACAACACATGAAAGTACACTTCACTACAGTTTTGTACAAGTAAGTAGTATGGGAGAGGTAGGGCTTTCCAGGGGTAAGTAGATGTTAACGTTTGTCTTTTTTAACAAGACTTGTTTAACACAACCTGCCTCTTCACATCAACGTACCCTTTACACCCCTCCCATACTGGGCCTTACACTTCAGTAATACCCTGAAGTATCGTTAACACTTAATACCATTTAATGACAATGTTTTTACTATGGGTATTCCTTTGTAGTTACTTGGTAGTTAATGTAACTTTAATGCAAAGTGTTGGCCAACTTTTTACTTTTTCTTGAAGAGCTTCTTGAAGGAGCTCCTGAAGCCTCCTTTTTCCTGCTTGCGACTTCGCTCACTGAAGGGGGTATGGTTACTTTCCTCAGCCCCGCCCCTCCACTGTAGCTCCTCCCCCCAGGTGGGTCTGCTGGATTCCTGAGTACAGCATGTAGATGATGGTGACGACATGACGCTGAATGACACAAGCAGTGTCACACGCAGGCTTTTCTTACTCATTACATATCAGACAAGGCTTAGTCCAGGCCTGGGAAACCAGAGAACTAACTCATACATATTCATTGATATTACGAACCTTGTTGTGTTCATTGCGTAGCTCCTCTTCAGGGGCAATAGCCTGTTTCTCTGGGTCCACCTTCTGCTGTGCACTGCTGATGTTGCCCCTGCGTGCGGGGGTGGGAAACCCCTTACTGCCCTGCCTCTCCAGCTTGGCATGCGGGTGCCCTCGCGGGTGATCAGAGCGGTGTCCGTCCCCTCCGCTCACCGTGCTGTCCAGCTGCAGCCCGTTCAGAGACTTGCTCTTGCGCTGTCCCGCCTGCAGGGGGCGATGCTGGTGGTGCCTCAGGATTGCCTCGTCGGGGGACACGCTTCCTCGGCTGGGCAGCTTGCTGTACCCGCTCCCATGGCTTGCCCTCTCGCCGTAGGCCTCTCTGGAGCTCGTGCTGACCGGGGTGGCATGGTTACTCCTGGGGCAGCGCACGAAGGCGATGTCGATGCTGGAGTCGGACGAGGAGTGGTCCGAGCATTGATCGAACAGCGAGGTGTTGTGGAGGGAGTCTCCGTCCTCGTACAGCCCTTCCAGCCCTGGAGCCTCTCCTGGCAGCAGGAACTCCCCCAGGGCGTCGGCCAAAGCCGACCCCGGCACTGGCAGCCTCTGGTGGGCCAGACGAGCTGAAGAGGTGGGCCCCCCGCCCACCCCCAGCATGGCTCCTTCTGGCTCACTCTCCGGGATGCTGTGGAGGCCAGAGAGCTTCAGCCGTGGGTCTGGGTGGTCGGGGGGGTGGAAGGGGATGGGGGAGGGACGGTGGTCATGGTCGTAGCGGAGGTGAGGCTCGTTGTCTCGTTCGCGTTCCCAGTCCTGGAAGCGTCTGGATTGGATCTGTTCTAGAAGCCTCTGCTTGCTGCGCTTCACCTGGTTGGCATGCTCGCTGATGGAAGGAGAAAAGGAGGGAGAGAGATTCAGAAAAAGACAAGATAGAGGTGGAGAGGAATTACATTGCGAGTAAGTCAAGAGAATGACAGGGTTAGGTGTGAAGGGGTGAGTGAGTGATTGTGATTCACAGTATGGCGTTGCTGGTAGGGTAAGGAGAGCCCAATTCATTGGCTTGGATCCCACAGTCTACAGTTCTGAAGTATTCCTTCATAGTCGACCTGCAGCAGGAACACAACAGACACACGGACTGAACACTCACTCTCAGAACTTCATACAACCCCCGGTCGTCACTCTACACACAATTTATCTGTTCAAATCATAAAACATATTTTATGACCGATGACACCGCCATAAATAACCCTAGTATGTCCCCTAACCAGTGTGTCCTCTCTCCATGTGTCTGGGGGCACACAGGGTTAGGGCTAAGGTTAGGGGATAGGGAAAACCAGATTTTGAATGGAACTGAATTTTCCCTCCATTCAAGAATAGCCAATCAAAATTGTCTGTGTGTGTGTCCCACCTCTTGAGCTCCTTGCGGTTGTGCAGCAGCAGCTCCTCGTCGTGCTGCAGCAGATGGGCGTACTGGGCTGTGAAGGTCCGGAACTGCTGGATGCACACCAGCAGCAGGTAGTAATCTGGGTGTTCAGCGTCTGTCTGCTTCAGCAGGGTCTGGATCACAGCACATCCATCAGGTTCGTGGAGGTTCATGGAGCTCAACAATCACAGAGTTGCTAATGAGCAAGAATTGACACCAAAAGTCACCACTTTTTTAAAATTATTGGTAGGGCCAAGAGTAAAGCTGTTGATGTGGAACAAATGTTAGACTTTTACATTTCATTCACGTTTTCATCTTCTTTAAGGATTGGTTCAGTGGACCAACAGAATGATGTTCATCAATGGCGTTTATCTGAAATGGCGAGGTTAAAACTGTCTACTGTATATCTGTGTGTGTGTTAACCACCGACCTGCAGCAGGAGGATATACTCTGGGATCCTCTGGACCGGCTGGAGAAGCAGGGTGTGTAGTGCGGGGCGGGACTCGTCTCCCATGACGTCACCCTGGAACGAGCAGCCAGCCAATCAGATACGGGCACAGAGACGGCAGATGTGAACGCCTATCCTGTGAAGTCTTTACTCAGCTAAAGGTCGATGATTTAGAGACTAAGGACACAAGATCCTATCAAGACAACATTGTACAGTTCCTTTCTCTCCCTTTGGCACGCTCTCCCTTTTTCTCTCCCTCTCTCTCTTTCTGTCAGTCTTTCTCTGTCTTTCTGTCTGTCTCTGGAGGCAATTGTCTGGTTATGCTTTCTGTCATGTGCTCTTTGTTTAGAGAACATTTACAGACCAACTGATAATATTGAACAGAGACCATAAGACTGCACGCTCTCTGGAAAGAGCATTAAACTGTTTGTCCTTTGTTGGGTCGCCATCTGAAAGACACATCTATCTATATACCTTTTTTTTCATCAAATAGTCAGAGAGAAGCCAGCTCGTGAAGAGCTTCTGTGTTTACCTCTAGTAGGCTTGCAGTGTTCATGGGGTTGGACACCAGCATGCTGACCACAGACAGACACTCAGGCAGCTCCTTCAGGTACGACACGTAGAAGTCCAGGAAGTCACTCTGCAGAGCACAGACAGCACCAAGAACCTGAAGAACTCTTTTATTTCTACTCACTCCCACTCTCTGTTAGGTATAACCACTTTCCCCTCACCACCCTCCCGTCCTGAATCCCCGTGCCCCTCATCCCTTCAATTAACTCATTTCCATTTCTCATTCTGAGGTATAAGCGCTTGTGTGTATTGACAAACACATCGGCAGTAATAGAATTGACGTGTAACAGGCTGTTTGTGTCTGAACTTGGGAAGCCCCCTTGGATCGTTCCTGGTCATTTCAGAGCTGAATCACTAATACATTTTCTGTTCTGATTAATGTAATCGTCTGTTGGGAAAAGGATTTGTAGTCCTGTACCTCCTTACTGGTGAGCCTCATGAATACGTCTCCCATGATGCCTTGCCATTGGCGCTTGAGCACGCGCTCCTGGAGTGTGTGGAGAAGCTCTAGGTGCTGCTGGATGAGGAAGCGAAGAGAGCTGGGAAAAGGCCTGGGAAGGAAGGGGGGCGGGATACAGTAGATCATTCTCCACTCCACTACACAAGAGATCCTAACATGCTATGCTAGTTCAGATCAAGCACATTCATAGATCCGTTGGTTGACCATCTGTGCTGGGTGATGTTTGGCAGAAAGGTTGTAAGAGCCTAAACAGAAGACAAGACATTAGGGAGAGGGGGGTGGGGGGGTAAATATTAAATAGCGAGGCTATTCTACATTAGGAATGATTACATTAGGTCTCGTTCTGCCATGCAGAAGCTCTGTCTGTCTCAATGATGTCTTTAAGATCTGCTTTATTCAATAGATTCATTTCCTGCCCTGGCTCCCCATCCTATAATGTCTCTAATTGGATCTCAACTTCACGATAGGAACCTGGTGTCCGAGAACTGTGTGTGAGTACATGTTGGAGTGACACATAGACAATGGCACCCTGTTGTATTTATAACCCAAACGTAAGGCTTCAATCACTCTGGGTTAGTTCTGAGGTCCTGCTGTGTTGACTGTGCCTTAAGTACTAACTGGTACAGCTCAATACTGGATCCAGGTACTATCACACTATGAAACTGTGTTGGCCCCCTTTGTGACCCATGTATATGAGACTAATGACAAATCCATGTGTTTGTTTGTTTTTATGTAGTACCGTTTGTCTTTGGCATGAAGCACCTCTGAGCCATTGAAGGAAATGTTGGCTTTCAGCAGGAGAGACAGGTAGGACACATATACCCTCTCTGACTCCAGAAGCTGCAGAGCAGCGGTCTGCCTCTTACCTGACACACACACACACAGAGATAGACACACACACCCCTTTGAGCCCAGTCTGGTGGATTTGGCAAGATCGGAACACAAATTGTGTTATATGTGACATGCCGAGGTAACAGCGGTGATGTGTAACTTTCTGCAAGTAGCCTGTAAAAGCGTTTTCAAACGTACTGTTCTCTGGGACACAGTTTTGTGCCTCTGTGTCGTCTCGACTGTCCTTCCTCTCTCTCCACACTGGAGACTTAGACCCACCGCTCTTGAGCGGCCCACTACCTGGATCCTGCTCTCCTGACTTTGAGGCTGCACACACACACACACACACACACACACACAGAAAAACACATTGTGATCAATTTTATGTGCTCAAAAGCCCATAGTCAGTCTCAAAGTCACCGACTCAGCTGCCCATGCACTTTTAATGGCTTAGAGTCTTCAGAACTTCTCTCTCTATCTCTCTCTCTCTTTGTTTCTCTCTCTCTGTCTCTCTGTCTCTCTGTCTCTCTCTCTCTGTCTGTCTCCAGTGCTTACTCTGGGTGGAGGCTGTGCTCCTGTGTGGGGAGCTGTTGGGTAGACTGTTGAAGTAGTGCTGGATGACGTTGAGCTCAGTCTGGCTGGACAGACACGCGTGGCCCTCCCCCTTTGAGTTCTTCCTGTGACAGAAAACACACACAAGGGGGAAGGGAGGACAATGGTGTTTCAATATCTGTGTGGGGTTGAGTTTGGGTATGTGTGTGTGTGGGTTTGTGCGTGTGTTACCTCTGTTGAGTAGTTAAGATGTCCCTGCAGCCCTCTGCTTGGAGAGTGTCCAGAACCTTCTGCAGGTCTCTCTGTCTGCTGCCTACCTCTCGCACCTGGTCAAGGGCACCAGTGAGATCCTCCTGAGGCAAACCAGCACACACAAACCAGGATCAACTCCATACCTCCATCAAGACGTTGCAGTACCCGATCTACTGTACACATACTATAGTGTTTAACTGTGTTTACCACACCTTGAAGGTGTTGAGGGAGTTCCGGAGACCCATGATCCTGTCGTCCACATCGCTCTGGTGTGCCTGTAGCTTCTCTTCCAGACTGCAGTCTCTCTGCTGCAGCACACACACCTCCTGTAGCGCCCCCTGGAGGCCACTGCGCAGCTCCGCCACCAAGGCCTGCAGCTGTAGGCCACAGGGGGTCAGAGGTCAGGAGCCCAGGGGTTGAGGTGAAGTGACGACTACTGAACATGGACTTGATTGTCGTCTATAGCACCGTACCAACAATGAGAAGTGCATTACACAGAGAGATGAAGGGAATGACTCTTGGTGGCAGGATTGTGAGGAAAATAAAAGATTCGAGCAGTCCAAGCCAATACCACCCCTATGACCTTTGTGCTGAGTCTTCACAGCAGTAACACAATCAGAGGTCAAAGAGCTAAATGGTTGCTTTCCCCAGGGTTGTTCTAAAGTCACACTGTCCTCATTATCTTTGCTATTATTGTGGTGGTTGTCCAAGTAAGTCTCTCTCTCTCCTTCCCCCCCCTCTTCTCTCTCTCTCTCTCTCTCTCTCTCTCTCTCTCTCTCTCTCTCTCTCTCTCTTTCTGACCTCTTCCTCCATCCCTCCAGTTTGGGTAGACTCTTTCTCGGCCAGTGTTGATTAAATACCCCTCTAGTTTAGCAGCTAGCTGTCCCATTCTGAGGCCATGTGGTTATTGAATTTAGTCTGGAGAGATAAGTGAATCAGACCATGTTAACAGATAGGGATTGAGACTGTGCACCCTTATCTATCCTCTCCTCTTTTCTCTACCTTCTCACCTTCCTGCTCTCCTCTGCTCTCCTTTCCCAGTGTTTATTTTCCTCTCTCTCCCTCCCTCTTTTTCACTTTCTTACCCTCTCGTCTCGTTTCTCCTTTCCCTCCCTCGCCTCACGCAGTCCATCTGCCCTACCTTGTTATCCCTCCCCCCCTCCCTCGTCTCCTCTCCTCAGTCATGTGAAAGACATCAGGCAGGAGATTCAATAGAGCAGCTGGCCTACTTTACTGTTCTGAGACTGCAGATGGGCTGATATTATCACTGGCTAACTACTGTCCTGTTCTCAACTGCGTCTCTGCTTCAGATCTTTCCCTGCCTCGGCATCCCTCCCCAATATCAGCTCTGAACTCTCCCTTTACTGCACAGATGGACAGTGGTACATTCCTTTAGAGTAGAGTCAATCCAAACGTTCACTGTATCGTAGCTTTTTTTTTAAAGATTGAATGATTCTGTTACTGAGAGGGGTATACATTCAACAAATTGAACTGAGGGGCATGATGACTTAATAGAAGGGTACATGTCTGGTACATGAAGGGTACAAGGGACCAATGTCTGGTTCTCTGGTTCCAAAAGTAGACAAGCACTAAGTTGGCAACCAGGAAGTAGTGTAGTAGGCAACAAAGGCTGTCTTCAGTACTAGTGCTTCCAGAAGTACACATTGTATAAGAAAGTCTTTCTGATTGTCTTTCCAGACTGCTTCTTCATCTGCTCTCTTTCAAACATCAGTTGATGTCCCTGATTGGCCAGAAAGTTCACACCCACCCAACCCACCCTGAAGCCCTCTATTTGGATGTTTGGGGGTGCTGGAAGCCAGATTTAGCAGAACAGCTCAGACACAGCATGCTGATAAGGAGACTAAAAGTCAGTGTTTTATGTTTGCTAGGGTGTTGTTTACCTGAGCTATCTCCAGGTTGGCCTCTTCCATCTCCTTATCTTGTTCTACAAGTCAATGAACAGACACACATCAGAATGGCCAAATAGCAATGCCTTTCATGGCCAAATAGACATGCCTGAATGTGTTTAGTATTAACATGGATACATCTATAAACACCAGGTTCTGGATATGGAGATTTCAAAGGCTCCATCCTTCACACATTGAGATTTGCACTGTACCTTCTGCCATTACACATGTTCTTCTTTTACATAGACATGGTTCTAGTCCATTCTTGTAGGCTACCATATGGTTAAAGAGGCCTGATTCTGCTTGATATGACTTGCCTTGAGTGCATCATCAAACAATTCAACAATTGTACCCTATAAGCACAATGCCTTTTTCTGTGGAAATGCCAAATGGTCCAAATCATGAAATGTCATCTTAAATGTCTACTTATTATACATTATGCATATTTAAGTTCAGGAATTCCTCTTACCATCAAACCAACAACCAACAGAAGCTTCTAAGTAGAAGCTACAAATGTTTTAAAAATGTATTAAATGTATTCAAATAGCTATGACATATCAAAACAATGTATATGTCTAAGTTTGTTGAAACTTAACCAGACAGTTAACTCAGTCAGTTAATGAAAACTATTATCCAAATTCCATCTACGTTGTTACGACACTACACTACATTACCTTGATTCTTTCAGCTGTTGTTTTATCCAAAGCAAAGTACAAATTGTGCAGAAAGAAAGTTCAACACAAGATCAACACAAAGTAACCATATCTCAGGGTTCACACGTCGAAAAGTTCAACATTTCACTGTGACTTGCTTTTCTATTCTGACTGAACCATTATCAAAATGTAGCCGTTGGTTGGTTGAGTTTTGGTACAGATTTTGTGTTTTACCTTCAGTCTTTCCGTTCTCCATGTTTTCCACTTTCCACCTGCCCTGTCGTCAAACCTGATGTGGTGATTTAGTCTTCAGACTGCCCTGCTGTGTCCTGTCCTCCTCTAAGATCCCTCACTCTCTCCACACCATGTGAGTCCGATGATTCCCCACACAATCAGGGCCCTTGTCTACCGTAAATGGAGGGATGGAGGGAGAGGTCAGAGGGAGAAAGAAGGAGAGAGAGACAGAGACAAAGAGAGAGCGAGAGAGAGAGAGAGAGAGAGAGAGAGAGAGAGAGAGAGAGAGAGAGAGAGAGAGAGAGAGAGAGAGAGAGAGAGAGAGAGAGAGAGAGAGAGAGAGAGAGAGAGAGAGAGAGAGAGAGAGAGAAAAAAAAACTGTCCAGGGTGTTTGATGAACTCATCATGAAGAGACAAATGGACTAAATGTTAAGTCATTTCCTCTCCACCTGTGACACTAATTTGAATGGAAAGATAGAACTTGTGTGAGTGAGTGAGTGAGTGAGTGGGTGAGTGAGTGGGTGAGTGAGTGGGTGAGTGTATATGTGTGAGAGTGTGAAGAACACCCATGTGAGGCCGGAAGCTCTGGATCAGTTCCAGGTACACCTCCTGGTGATCTCCTGCAGGCACACCCTGGTCCGGTGCTATCTCCCTGGGCCAGCTGTGAAGAGGACAGAGCGGGATGCGCTGATGCAACATCAGAGAGGAGGCCGTAAAAGAGGAGACCCCATGATGTGTTATGCTCTGAAACGAGTCGATTATCCGTGCTATTCTGAGGAATCCTTAACGAATACACAGGAGCCCCTTTCTCCAGGCCTGAAGTCGAAGAGTTTGAGGGTGTTGGTGAGACTTTTTTTTTCTTTTTCTGAAGGTCGGAGATTTAAGATTAGGCTTCAGAAGTGTGATGCCAACTTAGATCACGTCTTCGTTTTATTGGCTGTTTCCAGGTAAACAGGAAGTGTGTGTGTGCGCGCGTCCTGTTGTTACATAACACAGTCTGATTACCACTGTCACAAGTTCTGGCCTTGTGCTTGTGGGGGCAGCAGCCCCAACAGACAGGAGAGCCTGTGGATGAAACATTCAACAAGAGGAGTGTGTTCCTCTGAAGGTCACACTATTCCCACATTTCAAGAAGGCTTTTCCTCCCAGAACAAAACCCTGATTCTGTGTGTGTGTGCATGCATAGACATCTGGTCAAGTCAGTGTAGTCTGTAAGTATACAGACATATACATTTACATTTAGTCATTTAACAGACGCTCTTATCCAGAGCGACATACAGTAAGTACAGGGACATTCCCCCCGAGGCAAGTAGGGTGAAGTGCCTTGCCCAAGGACACAACGTCATTTTGCACAGCCGGGAATCGAACCGGCAACCTTCTGATTAATAGCCCGACTCCCTAACCGCTCAGCCATCTGATATAGGCATGTTCTCCTCTTCTGACTGTTGAGCACCCTGACTGAAGGACCTCCGACCCTTGTGAGGAAACGAGTCAGATGGCTGAGTGGTTAGGGAATCGGACTATTAATCAGAAGGTTGCCGGTTTGATTCCTGGCCTTGCAAAATGACATTGGGCAAGGCACTTCACCCTACTTGCCTCAGGGGAGATCCGCTCTAGATAAGAGCGGGTCTAGATAAGAGCGTCTGCTAAATGTAGGAAACATTTAGTTTAACTGGGACTGCAGCTTCCTTCTGTTTCTTCATTCTCTATGTCTATAAAAAACTTTTTTTATTGACAAGAAAACAAAGAACTGTCGTCGGGGAGAAATGGAAATTCTACATCAGTGGGAATAATACAGATATTGTCAGCGTACATGAAAGAAAAGCATCCCCTACACATGCCACACAGCAAAAAGCAAATAAGAGCCAGGGGGTATTACTCTCCTTACTCTTCTCTCTGTTGCAAAGTTCTCCACGTCTTCCTGGGGAAATCGCCTCCTCTCACCAGCAGGTGTCACTGTGACACAAGCTACAACAACACTAGCACCACCCAAACCAAGAGACTGTGGTCAATGTGTCTTTTGTCAACCCCGACATCAGAAATTCAGTGTTCAGTAAAGAGAACCATAGCCAACTGTTACTACATTAAAGCCATACAAATCTTGAACTTACATCTGATGTATATGAATAGGCAATCATATAAAATATAAATTTAATTATATAAAAAACCTAATAAAAATCCTGAATGTTGATGTCCTGCTCATCAAACCAACTGATCAAATATACACCATATATTTGATTTATGGATTTCCTATAGGCCTATATTTAATTCCAAGCTATAACAGATGTGTATGGTTGGTGTGATTAATGAAACAGCAATATCCTTTAAAGTAAAAGTCCATTCCAGACTAAATATGTGAAGCAATTATGTTTCTGGGTGGAATTTACATTTACATTACATTTACATTTAGTCATTTAGCAGACGCTCTTATCCAGAGCGACTTACAGTAAGTACAGGGACATTCCCCCCGAGGCAAGTAGGGTGAAGTGCCTTGCCCAAGGACTCAACGTCATTTGGCACGGCTGGGAATCGAACTGGCAACCTTCAGATTACTAGCCCGACTCCCTCACCGCTCAGCCACCTGACTCCCCTGAATTTCTTTTTTTCAATAATGAATCTGCTGGCAGAGGCATATCTGGCAATCGGCCCATAGCTAGATACAGTTTTCTGTTCTGTAGGGACTTTCTCTTGAAGTGTTTTGGTTCCTATAGTAGTTGTATTTTTTGCCGTTTTCTATCTTGTTCTCTATTGCTTAGAAAAACTTTCAAGTGGAGTGGAATGATACATGTTTATAGGCTGGTGTTCCATTTGAGCAGTTCACTACCTGATTCAAATAACAACTCTCGTAATTGAACACTGAACCAATTTCCTCTCTGTGTCTTTTCCTTCTGTGGTGATGAGAGAAAAGAAGGGGGGGGGCAGAATTCCACTGCTTTCCTCCTAGAGTGACATTGGGCTCATCTTAAATAGCATATCTCTTCCTTTCCTATTGTGCTTAAACACTGCTCTGAAGACATTATAAGAGGTCTCCCCCCAGCTTTTACAGGTGCTCTATTACAGCTTTCCTGTATTGTCAGATCTATGAATAGAAGTAAAAGATGGCAGATTAAAGGGAACAACCTTGTGGAATGAGATGCCTCCCAGAGAGCGACGCCATGTCCTCGCCCTCTGCCCTCGGCTGCAGGCATGGCTGACTAACAGGGGATGTAGATCAAGCGGAAGCACTGGACCATGGGATTGAATCCTGCCAGAGCCACAGCTGCCCTGAACATGCACAGCTGTAATGGTCATCAGGCAAGGGCATCTGAGACCCCTATAACAACACACACGCACACACACGCAGGCACACACACACACAAACACACACAAACAGCAACAACAATAATTGATGAAGTCATTACACAGAGGCAGTTATACTGGGAAATAGATTAATCAATTTCCTCAATTATTGATTGATTTAACTGCATAATAATATTATTGCCAGCTGCTTCTAGTTGCGCATAGAAACAGCAAACAATGTTTTTGTGTGACTGGTCCAGAGTGGGTAGCTCATATAATTGGCAGGGCAGCTATATCTAATGCTCTTTGAGAGCAGCTATTCTGTAGGGTTTCGTTCAGACCCAATTTATAACTAACCTGATTAAGTCTGACGTAACTTTCCTGAAAGGGTTATGAGGCTCTGTTTTAGGCTGTGTGCGTTAAAGTGTCTTTAGAGCTATCCTTCGAGCTTGTATCCGCCTCGACAAGTTACCCCTGAGTACAAAACGTACGTACCCGTAAACGTCCTTTAATGATGACGTCCTCGTATCACGCGGAGGTATGTTTGTAAACATCTCGTCTGCTTTTGAGTTCAAAGTACACGCTTTGTCATTATGACTTTCCTTCCATAAGTACTTCACTTGTTAAAGTATTGTGTGAGGAGGATGTTGTATACTTGAAAAAAATACTGTTAAGGGTTTGGACAAACACAAAAAACACAAACGGGTGTATTTCAGGGCAGCCTATCATTTTAGCAAATATCAGAGATACATTGTTGGAATATGACACAAGTCACACACGAGATGTTCGGTGAGATACCGGGGGAAGGTCGAGTGGAGAAATGGATACTCATGTCGCCTAACGTCACCGTGGAAATCATCAATCTCGGCTGCATCATCACATCTATAAAGTGTAAAGGAAAGAACGGTCAGGTTGATGACATTGTTCTGGGCTACGATCATTTGGAAGGTAGCTTGAATATTTCTACTTTTATGTATAAAAAGTTTATAGATCTGCTCACAATATACAATATAGGCTACTGTAGCTATTAGCCTAGTACCAGACAAACTGCCCTTGGATTTGCAAGTCTACGGCTACTTCCTGACAAAGCGTTATCATTGAAACATAATATGATAAAATAATGATGTTTAACTTAATCGCAAGACTTATACTTGTAACAGGTTTAGAATGGGATTTGCTGCTATGTTTGGGCCCTTTCTCTGCAGGTTATGTGACAGATCCTCGGTATTTTGGGGCCGTGGTGGGTCGGGTAGCTAATCGGATTGCCGGGGGGAGGTTCGTGGTGGAGGGGAGACAGTATCAGCTCGCTATCAACAATGGACCCAACGCCTTGCATGGAGGACTGAAGGGATTTAATAAGGTAATGCGCTTAATTGCACACACACACTCACACAGTAAGTGCTGTCCTGATCACCCAGGATGCCCCTCCTCCCCCTCCCCTCCCTACATCTCCAATTAAAGTATTATTGTACTTTGGTATTTGGTTAATTGCTGATAACAGCACTGACAGTCCGCCGCTGCTGCTAAACTGTCAGTCTAAAATATTATATATATATATATAGAGAGAGAGAGAGAGAGAGAGAGAGAGAGAGAGAGAGAGAGAGAGAGAGAGAGAGAGAGAGAGAGAGAGAGAGACAGACAGAGCTTCTCTACAGTCCGGCCAGCAGACCCGCTGATGAGATGTATGTGTGGGTGGACCTAGAGTTTCTTTCTCTGACTGCACAACGACTTTTATGAAAGCCATTATTACCTTTTGAAGTCAGTGTTGGGCAACAGACACACATTGTTTTCTGTGATTCCAATCCCTGGGGTAAAATTATAATGGTGCAAACGCAGGGTAGTGACAACACAAATAAAGATTGTGAGGATGAAAGGCTCTTTTGTACTGTCAACAAGCATCAATTCATTTACATGCTATTGTTTGGTCTGAGAGAAGATCAGTAATATTTGGTTCCAGCAGGGTTCAGTCTTGGAGAACGGTTCACTATTTTGCAAACACATACATGCATGCACACAGTTGTTATACTAAGTGTTGCACTCTCCCTGATTGCAGCTCTCTCAGCCTTTACTAAAGCCAGCCACTATTATCAGACATCGGATTGATTGTTTTACCCATTAACAGGGAAATTTCACAGACAGTTAGCCAGTCAAGTGAGGTTAGTCAGACTATTTACTGCCAAATAAGTCCTTCTTTTATTGCCACCAAATATATCACAAGGGCCAGTGCAGTGCATGTAGCATGAGAACCGAAGGATTCAGTGTTTCGATTTTTTTAAGTGAACCGTTTGACCCCCTCCACCCAGGTGCTGTGGGGGAGTGAGGGGGTGGAGGGTGGGGTGCGTCTCACGCACACCAGCCCTGATGGGGACCAGGGTTACCCTGGGGAGGTCCAGGTCTTGGTAACCTACATCCTGGAGGGGGATACCTTGACCACCCAGTACCAGGCCCGCTCCACCAGAACCACACCCATCAATCTCACCAACCACTCGTACTTCAACCTAGCTGGACAGGTGAGGTGGCAGGGGTGGTTGTGAGTGTCTGTCCTGTCTGTTTACAGGTCTGTCTACCTGCCTGGATGTCTGTCCTATCTGCCTGTCTGTTTACAGGCCTGTCTACCTGCCTGGATGTCTGTCCTGTCTGCCTGTCTGTTCACAGGCCTGTCTACCTGCCTGGATGTTTATCCTGTCTGCCTGTCTGTTTACAGGCATGTCTACCTGTCTGTATGTCTGTCCTGTCTGCCTGTCTGTTTACAGGCCTGTCTACCTGCCTGTATGTCTGTCCTGTCTGTCCTGTCTGTCCTGTCTGTCTGTCTGTCTGTCTGCGTTTGTCTGTGTCTGTATGGATAGTACCGCTGTGTGCAGATATGTCTGATGATAACTCACTTACATTTACCGCTGACCTAGCCGCTGCTTATTGATTGTATCGCAAATCCTATACATTCCGTGTTGATGCGTCACATCACGGTTAGAATAGCTGCTCCACTACCCTTATGGGGAGCATCCATCACAGCCCTGGTGTATGGTCATAAAGCAGCCCCCTCTGTGTGTCCTGTCACGGTTAAACGATGGGGTTTCAGAAGCATGCACGTGTGCTGGGTGACAGTGCCTAAAGGAATGTGCACGCTGTCTGAGATTGAGCTGCTCTTCAGCCTAACCTTGTCTGATAGCAGCCATCGGCACGGCAACAATACTCCTATCTCCCAGCCATGAACTAATGGTGTGTGTGTGTGTGCGTTCGTTTGTGTCTCCAGGGCTCAGCTGATATCTACGACCATGAAGTCTCCATCTTTGCCCAAGCCTATCTACCTGTGGACGACACCATGATCCCAACCGGTAAGAGATAAAACCCCAATTTGCTCTAAAGACACGAAGCATAATCCCAATAAATGGGTTTTGCTGGAATACTTTTGAAAGACACACTTTGTTCTTGTGAGAGTTGTATCTGATATGGCCTGCAGACAGAGCACTTTGTTTTTCCTCTTTTACTTTAATCTGGTTAGATCAGACATTACTGTGAGGAAGACTGGTATGTGATTATAACAGGGCTTCAAGCATGTGTCAGGGGGGGGGGGGGCAAGGTGGACAGGCAAAGCTTAGTTTTGTTGTTGCTCTTCGTGTGTTTCAAGGTTTGGCCTATAAATGATGTTGAGTTCATCAACCATTTGAGTTTTCCCCCAGAGCACCAAGTCACTTCACCCACTGTGGGGCTCACTCTACTTAACTAGCGGCAGTGCGGCGAACATGACACAACATCTTATCAGCCCTAATCATCATCATATAATGGGAGTCCGGTGGCTGAGTGGTTAGAGAATCAGGCTTGTAATCTGAAGGTTGCCGGTTTGATTCCTGACCGTGCAAAATGACGTTGCGTCCTTGGGCAAGGCACTTCACCCTACTTTCCTCGGGGGAATGTCCCTGTACTTACTGTAAGTCGCTCTGGATAAGAGCATCTGCGAAATGACTAAAATGTAAATGTAAATATAGATGGATGCTTCAGAGAGCGCTGCAGGCTGGGTGGAGCTGCAGGTTCCTCTCTTTTTGCTTTGTAAACCGTTAGAAAAAAGGTAGTTGGTTGCTCCATTTTTGTCGGCTGCAATTACATCACGTGATTCCAGAGAATACCCAACGAAGGATCACGCTTCGCTCCATTAGTAATGCCTGCTCGGTGTTCGTCCACAGTGGCATGTTCCCTTTACATGACTGGAAGGAGAGATTCTCCCCTGTCTTGGTAATGGGGTGTGAAATTTGTAGGGGTGACATGAATTCTCCTCATCTCCTAGTCTAGTCATCCTGCGCTACTGTAGATAAGAAGTTGCTGATTGCAGCACCTCTTATGTTTAGCCCACTTAGGTTATTTTCAATTGTTATTCTTATATAGGTTATTCTTATTTATTAGGTCCATTATTATTTAATTCTTCATTTATATACTAAATATTGTTGAGAAGAATAGTTGCTCATAAAGGATTAGGACTTAATATTGTTGGTTTATATATGCCACTAGGAAACTGTCCAGAGGGGCATGGCCCAACCATTCCGATGTGTCTGGACTTGTTACAAATGGCATGACATTTTGATGTGGATTATGTAGATGCAGGTGACCTTCAGGAGACAGAGGTTTGGTATGACGTTTGGGGTACGAGTTCATGATCAGGGCTTTTAAAAGTGTTTAAGGTTCTTCATGAGGAGGGCCTTCTCCTACCTCTCCTTCGCTCCCTTCCTCTCCTCAGAGAGATCGTAGGGGGTGGAGATGACTAACTAGATGGATGACGGCCAGATCCTCTTGCCGTCATCCATTATTCTCCCTCTGTCTCTCTTGATCCTCTGTCTCTCTGTGTTCACTTTATCTCCGTCTACCTTCCCTCCCACTCCCTCCCTCTCTCCCTCTGTCTCTATCCTAACACCATCTTCTTCTGTCTCTACCCATCACCTTCTCTCAGTGGATTTGACTGGATCGTTTCTATCTGCCTTCCTCTATCTGGCATATATAGTGTTCCTGTCCTTACCTCTGTTATCCCCTAGTCTCGCTCTCTCTCTCTCTTCCTCGCTTTCTGTGTTGCCCTGCCCAAGTTACAACTGTTACCCTGTCTGGCTTGCATGCATAAGGTCAAGTTGTGGCCGTGTTTGAAACTAATCATGAACACACTTCAGATTAGCCCCGGCCTCCACCGATTGGTAGCCTAGCGCCAGCTATGTAGCTAGTTTCTGGTTGGCTAGACAAACGCATCCATTATTGTTCAATTACCAACAGGCCCCATGGGAGCCCCTAACGATGCAGACAGAATAGTTAATGATTGTTTATTTATAGAACCTTTTTGGAGCCTCAGTGGTTTGGTCTGTGAAGTTGAAGTCTGAGTGAGACTGTTGTTTTTATTTTGGACTTGGTCTGTAGGTTTATTGGTAGAATACAAGAGATTTGGACCTGGCTAATTGAAGGGGGGGGCATCTGGTGTTGGGTTGGAGGCTATCTTTCATATAGAGAGTGTAGGAGAATAAGAGTTGTTAATGAGGACCGTGAATATCTACGGTGGACTGGGAACAACACTACAGACACCCAGGCCTGCCGCTGCCTCTAACTAGCTGCTGACTCACCTGCCCCGACTCCAGACTCATCCCAGGAGCCTCTGGCAGCTGCATCCTCAACTTCATTTGTTTGGATTTAGATTCTCTCTCTCTCTCTCTCTCTCTCTCTCTCTCTCTCTCTCTCTCTCTCTCTCTCTCTCTCTCACACTAGTGTTTGTTGCGTCTGTTTGCGTTCAGTCACATTCACCCTCTCTATTTGTGTTTGCGTGTTGAGAAAACCTTGCGTCACTATCTCTGGTTTCATTTCCTGTCTCACTTCCTGTCACAGGTTTATGGGACACGACAGAGATGAGGAAGACGATATCCCTCGTATCTAAAGTCCCCTGAGGAGTTGCCATGGCAATCATTTTCGGTTGTTGGGTGTGGGGGGGATGAATGATTGTAACCCTTAACATCCCTTGTGTCTACAGGCGAGGTCAGACCAGTAGAACGCACTCCCTTTGACCTCCGGAGGCCTGTTCTGATTGGCTCCCGGCTGAAGGATCTGCCAAGGCCTGGGTTCGACCACACCTTCTGCCTGTCGTCACCTGGGAATCCTTCGGTGGAAAGACCATGTGCCAGGTCCTCACACACACCCTACCACGCTGCAACACACACACACACACTACCACGCTGCAACACATACACCCTACAAAGCTGTGACACACTCTGTCGTACTGTTACCCAATATCCCTCCACTGATAAAGTATTGAGGAAGTAGCTCTCTCTCTTCCTCTCCATCTTAGCCCCGCCTTCTCTCTTTTCATGTCTCCTCACTATAGGGTGTGTCACCCTGTGAGTGGGCGTGTCCTGGAGGTCAGCACCAGCCAACCAGGTGTCCAGTTCTACACTGCCAACTTCCTGGATGGGTCATTGGTGGGAAAGGGCGGGGCCTCCTACAGGAAACACAGTGCCTTTTGTCTAGAGACCCAGAATTGGCCCGATGCTGTCAACAAGGTACATCAAATTTGTATTTTTATAGCCCTTTTTACAAGCATGTCACAGAGGGCTTCACACTCCTCCATAAGCTTTTATCTGAAGGTTTCTATATAAACTCTGGGAGGTGCTCTCAAATCACAAAGGCTCCCCGTAGACTGTAAGATATATCGACCATGTGCTTGCTTGGTGGAACCAAATCAATAACCCCCAACTACAGACCCATATGGCATTCCTGGCAAGCTTTATCAAGTACTCTCAATTGGGGATTTTAAAAACAGATGCAATTAAACACACACTGTTGTTTTTCAACACTGTCACACCAAATTAATCTTTTCCTTGATCCTTTATCTTCAATAGAATTTTTGATTGTTTTAATGATATATTTTCTTTGGGCAGATTCCACCTGTAAAATCTGGGTTAAAGGTTAATCATGTTTTTGTTAACTAAATGATTCATGATGCTGAAGATGGAACATGCACGGAGGGATATAATTAGATTATTAGATCAGATAAGAAATCCTTTATTAATCCCAGAGGGGGACGTTGGTGTGTCAACAAGTAGCATAAAAAGAAGACAAATGTTTAACAGCAGATAAAATACAAACAAACTAAAAGGTCACTGTCTATTTAATGGAACAGGTAACTGTGAAGGGGATTTTAAATAGATATATTTATACACATACATGTATGTATCTCAAATATTATACTAGAAATACTACAATCGAAGATTAATTGGTTTAAAAAAAATATCGAATATTGATGAATTCAGTATTGTTAAAATGTATACATTTCAAATCTTTGTGTAAAAAAAATATACTTATGCTACCTATACCATCGAAAACCATGTCATTATGCATGTAGCACTGTCTACTATATTTATTCAACTGAACAAATAAGTCACAGCATGGCATTAAAGTCTTTTAATAGTAAACCTTTTTCAGTGGTGATACCTCTAAGAGCACCAGTTGGGTTGAACAGAAGAGAGTTTGTTATTCCACTGACAGTAGTGGAACTGCGTACGATCAATGGTCTGGTCCGAGGGTGGAGAACAGGCGAGGAGAGGGGGAGAGAACGGTGGATTAAAAGAGAGAGCTGGCCCGTGTGTCCCCTGGTCTCTTCCACCACTTCAGTGTGAGTACAGTCAGAAAAGCATCTCATCGGCAGTCCATCAGGTATTATGAGGTGTATTCTAGCCTGGTTCAAACTCTGGCTTTCATCTACTCTAAAGCCTGAGAAAATGTGATGGAAGGTACTGATGTCATTGATTTGCATTTAGCGAGCATGACACAGAGTTGGATGACACACACACGTGTGTGTGTGTGTGTGTGTGTGCGTGCGCGTGTGTGGGTGGGTGGATTTACGGGGGCGATTGTAGTTTGAGTAATCCTAGAATAATGGGACAGCCCAGTCACCAAGTCCATGGAAGATTTATTGAGCTCTGAACACACACTCCTCTCCTCCCTTTTCCTCACCCTAACTCATTCCCTCTCTCCCAGTCCCCCTCTCTCTCCCTCCCTCTCTCTCTGGCCCTCACCCACCCTCCACTCTCTTTTAACTCCCCTCCCCCTTCCCCCTTCCGTCACCCATTCTCTCCATCTCTGTTTTCTCTCTTTCCATCTCCATCATATCTGTTTGAAATTGCACTCTCCCGTCCCTCCATCATCCTCTCGTTCTGCTGTGTCGGTCCGTTCGGATTCACACCCGGAGAGATTGGAGGCAGGAGTGGAGATAAGGATGGGGGGATGGGGGGGGGGGCAATTTCCATAACCACTGTTCCTCCTCTTCTCTCTCTCTCCTCTCCATATCCTCTCCATTTGGCTATATTATATCTGCATTCGTTTTCTACTTTTCCCCATCACACTCACCAGAGCTCACAGTTCTGGGCCCCATAGCAGGGTCACGCTACCACGCTACCATGCTACCACGCTACCACGCTACCACGCTACCATGCTACCACGCTACCATGCTACCACGCTACCATGCTACCACGCTACCATGCTACCACGCTACCACGCTACCACGCTACCATGCTACCACGCTACCACGCTACCACACTACCAGAGAGAGGGAGAGATAAAAGTGAGGACAGACAGACAGAAAGACACAGGACAGAAAGAGTGTGTGTTCCGGGTGCTTTCAGCCGGGTGTTTAACAGCTCGGTATTGACCATTAGTGCTGCCTTACTGCTGTGCTAATGGCAGCTGGTAGGAAGGTAATTATAGGCCTTTGTGACTCCCAGACGTGGCTCACATTCAGAACACAAGTGCTAACTCCTACACTGGCTCCCGCTGTGCAATAAGACAGGAAGGAGGGTAAGAGAAGGAGAGAGAGAGAGAGTATTTGTTTTAGCGAGAGGTGGGAAGAGAGGGAAAAGAGGAGAGCAAAGGACATAGGGAAAGAGTCAGCTAGTCAGTGCGACAGGCAGGCAGAGAGCGACTCAACCAATTTGCATACGTTTGTGCTCTGGAACACAGAGTGCGAAATGACAGGGAAATGACAGATTGAGAATCCCTACCATTTGCATGTAGATCAAACCGCTGACACGGGCCATGTACTGGGGGAGGAGGACAGTTGTGTGTGTGTGTGTGGGGGGGGGGGGGCTGCTAGGTGGCAGGAAAGGGAGGAAGGGGGGCATGGATGGAGATGGGGAGTAGAAGGATTGAAAGGGGAGGGCAGGCTGTAGTTCTGTACGTGCCAGTTGTCGACTTGTGTTTGAACTCTATTAATCTCTTAAATATAGTCCGTAAACTGTTGTGTACACTCGAACACTGGCTCCCTAAATATGACCATGTTAGGTCCATGTGATTGAAAACCCTAGATTATACCCCAATGGCCAACTGTGTGTGCAGTGTGTGTGTGCAGTGTGTGTGTGTGTGTGTGTGTGTGTGTGTGTGTGTGTGTGTGTGTGTGTGTGTGTGTTCGATCAAGTGCGTAGACGTCTCGGACAGCTGTCAGTCAGTGACACAGCCAAATAACATCTCCCGCTTTCCCTCCTAGCAACATCCTTCCACAGCTGCACGATCGTAGCAACCAGCTCATAGCCTCCCACGGTCCTCCGCGAAAGCCTTGCAGAGAGAGAGACACTCAACAGATCTAAACCCAACTCACCCCCCCTGTCCCCGTCCCCCCTTGAAGACAGTGCTGACATGCAGATCTGTCTCTAGTTACTCTTCTACCAGCATTAAACCTCAATGCGAGGAAGCATCACTTAAGTGTTGGCCGTCTTGCAGGTCCCCGTGGGTTGGCTAGTGGGTGGGAGGTGGGGAAGGAGCACGCGCCCCCAGCCCCTCAGGACTAACCAAGGTGCCAGATTATCAGACACAGAAGTTCACAGGGAGGGGTAATGAATGTGGCCTCTTGTTGTGGCCTTTGCTCTCTGACCTGTGTGTGTGTGTGTGTGTGTGTGTGTGTGTGTGTGTGTGTGTGTGCCCGCACAGACGTCCTTCCCGGACACTCTGCTGAGGCCAGGGGAGGAGTACAGACATGTGACTCGCTTCACCATCTCCACAATCTGATGGCCATGACGACGCAGGGGTGAGGGGTCAGCGTGGAGCAGCCAATCACAGCACCGGGCACGGAATACTGGACCTCCACCCCGTCCCAGACATGCTCCGTGGGGAAAATAAAGGCACTCAAGTGAAAGATGAAATGGTTGTAATATTCAATAACTTACATGAAGTAGACGCAGCATGATTCTGGAGGAATCTGATGTTCAATTCGGTTGTTTATTTTCATTGGCTCCTGAAGAAATCAGTGACCAATCACAAGCATCATGGCTTTCTTTTCTCAGTTCTACACATTGCAGTCTTTTCCGTGACCATGCTTTTTTTTTGTACCACCGCTTCCATAACGATTGTCATCTCAGTCAGGTTTCTGAGGTGGTCTGGGTCACACAGACCCACAGGTTATGTGTGTTCTAGCATTCTATCATTCTGGGGAAATTGTTGTGTTTTTTCCTGTCTCATCAGCATTCACTGGACGGCTGCTTTGATTGCTGCACTCGGAGAGTTTCTGCAGCTCCATGAAAACAGCTATGAAATCACCTCATTTGTTTGCATTTGTATTCAATAAACAACTTATTTGCATCTCTGAGGTGTCGGTGTGTTTTCCTCTGCATGGGTTCTGGATGGAAACTAGAGCTGAGCACTATGAATCCATATGAAACACCATATTGATGAACTGTGGCCGTATTTAAATTCCTGTGGTTACATAATATTGGATGCATGTTAAGGGTTTTCTGCAACATTTGACGGTATGTTCCAGAGATGTCCTGTCATATGACGTCTTGTCATATTTTGGCTGTGGGTTTGTCTTCGCCAGAGCCAGTTGTGACCTGGATTCTGCCCTGCTTTGAGACCTCCCCAGTCAAACCCATCTGATGGGATGCTAAACTCACAGCGTTACCATAGGAACTCTCTTTTGCCCAACCTTCAAAAGACTAAAACTTCAGAAGTCTGCCCCAAAGCCATTCTTGTCTCATTCTTGGCTACTGCGAGATGGAACACTGAATGCTAACAAGTTTCTCAAATCTCACTGCTAACACACTGCTGTCTGCCTGCCTGCCCACCCTGCTTGCTTACAGTACCTGTCTGCCTTCCTGCCTGACCACCTGTCTGTCTGTCTGGCTACTTGCCGACTCAGGTAAGTTAAGATCTAAGTGATTTTCTAGCTCAACCAAATATAGAAGTCAGTCATACAATTTCAGGGTTACAACTAAATGTATTACTACATGTGGGTTTCTTTCTAGTCTGCATAAATTGCTTATCGAATTTGTGCAACACCTGTGATGTGTGACCGTGTTGTTGTCGGTAGATTGTACCGATTATATATTTATATAAATCAGTTGCATTGGGTAAGGCAAATGTTTTTCCTGGAATTAGTAAAAACCAACTTGTCTTTTTAAATATAGTCCTCATAAAATTGTGTTCATGACTTTGCTTTAAGCACCACAGACTGTTATCTCTTTTCAGTAATTTGTCAGAACATCCTTGCCTTCAAGCAGTAGCATAAGCCATTTCCCCCCTCAGCAGCAAAGAGATAACATCATCATCCACCCTCAGGCCCTCCAGACCAAAGCAGTCGCCAACAGAGCTCCATGCTGAGAACTGTTTACAAGGCATCTAAAGCTGCACTGCTATTAAAGCACCTGGAAAACTTCAGGACATTTTACATCTGCTTCTAAGATTACACAAGCGTGTATAATCAATCTATGGAACTTGATTGGATGCTAATGCATGTGTCTGTCTGTATCAAACTATATATAATTTTAAAAAAATACAAAAAATCACTGACTGAGGGGTGACCTATGATCGTATTTCAGGGTATTCAGTCACCTACCGTTCTCCTGGTCACTCTCTAATCCTCTAACCTCTGACCCTCGGGCCACGGAGACCCATATTGTAGAAAGGAGCTAAGACCTTATCATCATGGAGTATGCCCAGAGGGACTTGTATGCATGCTCCCTCCAGCCACTCTGCCATTATAACCTTAAGAACCAGGATCAACCTGTTGTCTTTTCCCTCTTTCCACTCTGCATTGAGGGGGACAAGCTTCAGTGTCAGAAGCGTTCTAGGCCGCTAGAAAGCTTTTATTCTGCTGTCAGTCTTCCTCAGTGGTGGGCTTCTCACATGTAAGAGATGAGAGCTCCTTGGACAGCGATACTCTTCCTGTCACAGAAATACCCACACAGTTTCACATTCACACACGTTTATCCTTTGCACTCCCACTCAAAATCTCTTTCTATTCTATCGCTGTCTCTTTGGTCTCCCTCTCTCCTTCCACTCTCCTTTTGTTTGTCTCCCACTCACTCTCTCTGGGTCTCTCTCCACTTCTTTCCTTCCCAGGAGCCACAAGTGAGCATGACACAGCGGTATCTCTCTTAGCGACGGCACAGGCGCATTACTTCACTTGCTGAATAAGCAATATTGTTTTGTGGAAATCCCAACTTAAATTGACCAGAGCTGACTTGAATGTTCATTGAAAATGTTTCCATGTTCACTCTGACAAAATAATGAAATATTGTCTTACATGCTCTGTGTACTGAACTTGTAACTAGGATATGTGTGTTGTGTCATTAGATATAAGTAAAGATAACATCATAAGTCCTTTTTTTAAATAAAAGTATTGTACATATATATATAATAATAATAATAATAGATATAAATAATAATAATGTTTTTTTTTTTTTAAGGGGGGGGGGGGGATTAGGTTGAGAGAGGGAGCAATTCCCACTATGTAAAGCTCACATCGGGCATCTGACAACTCAGCTGTGCGTACTGGGAAGAGTTGTTAAGGCATTATATTATCAGGGGGGAGAGTGGTAAGCCTCTCAAAGTACAACAGCAACAGATCCCAAATGTTATGGAACTTGTCAGTTGATCCTCTAGAGGAATATTTAATTTTCTTTAATTTCAGGAATAGCATCAGGTCAGTAAGCCAGACTGACACAGTCGGTGGTCGAGGAGATTTCCACTCCCATAAGTCCTTATTTTAACCTTCAGGAAGTGAAACCAATATGATGATGTTCAAACCCTGTGACTAAGTATTTGTCTTTTATTTCCTATTTTTACCAAGGAACTCTTCAATGTAGTTTTACATAGACAAGGAACACACCAAAGCATTATGGCATTACGCCCCCACCCCCCTCCTCCCCCCTACCTCATTTTATCTCCACAATCTCACTTTCAACTCGACAATCCTGCCCGAGGGAGGGGGGAGGGAGAGAGAGAGAGACACTGAGTGAAAGAGAGAGAGAGAGAGAGAGAGAGAGAGAGAGAGAGAGAGAGAGAGAGAGAGAGAGAGAGAGAGAGCCTTTATGTGCTGCTCTGGTTTCTAGCCAGTGTCATCTTCATTCAAGTCTTCAGAGTTTAGTGCTAGATGAGTGTTGATAAACATAGCTTCTGCAGTCCCACACCTATTTCCTGCTAAACTCTTCCAGGCAGGGCTAATGGGTCTGTGTGCAATTCTGTCCCTTGGCATTGGACTCGGGCACTGAGACTAAGCAAAAACATGGCTAGAAAATTGCATGCTCTACAAAATGGTAGTAAATACAGGTAGGCTGAAAGATGAGCGATGTATTTGTGCTGAGAAAGTATGAACCCTTGCTTATTTGCATGTTACATCACTGCAGTAGGCAGGTGAACTGGCCCACAGTCATCTTTTTCTGGTAATTTCCGCTATGTACCTTTACAGCACATATTGCATTGCGGGGATTCCAAATTTATGAACACTGTAACCGATTCACACGGAGACCAACCATACCGTGTACACGGTATGGTTACATTGATGAAGTCCACTGAATGTAAGCGTGGGCACTGGATATACATCCAGAACAGTTAGAAATATAACAGAAAAAAAGACAGTTATATAGGCTAGTTTATACACATGTATGCTCATTTTAGGACACTGTTCCAGTTGCAGGAGAGGCGATGTTTGACAACTGAGCAGGGGGAATTATCTCTGCGTTCTTCACTGCAGAATGTGGAGCTGTCTTGTATTCTCTGTTGACACATAAACGCAGACCAATCCTTAGCTGTATACTTAATTAGCCAGCACAGACTGTCAAATGCGGTGCGT
Organism: Osmerus eperlanus; assembly: GCF_963692335.1. Classification (NCBI taxonomy): domain Eukaryota; kingdom Metazoa; phylum Chordata; class Actinopteri; order Osmeriformes; family Osmeridae; genus Osmerus; species Osmerus eperlanus. The sequence goes on from NC_085023.1 coordinate 18,045,849, forward strand.
GCTGGGCGGGATCTACCACTCACACCTTCACTGTAAGAGAAATCTGTGGCAACTGGCAAGTGCAAGCCACAGAACAGATCGGCGGAGGAAAGCGCTACGTAGTCTGCTGATACGCACAGGTTAGATTGATGTAAGACATTACGCGACAAAAAATATCGACCAGGATCTTTCGAAGGCTCACAACCTGCCCAAGATTTGTTTGATAATATTAGTCTGCCTATAGAGAACAATGTCGCTCATTGAAGAACATGAGGAAGGCGAGTATGAAAGGGCGCCGAAGCGAATGAAGACGGGGGTGGAGGATGGCGAGGAGCTTGAGGAGGGAGAAGACTCCGACTCGGAGTCTGTGGGGTTGCCGGGTGATGAGGATATATCCGGTCTGAGTGGGGAGAAACGGGCCCGATGGACCGCAACTAAATTCGGAGCTGGACGACGGGTAAGGAATAAGCACCCGACCTCAGCAAAGTATTTAGCAGTAGGATATCTCAACATAACCTGCAGGAGCCGGATTGGAGATTACTGGAGATTCAAATGGTAGCCTACTTCGTTTCAGAGGTTTTTTCATGCCGTTTTTCATAAACGACGCACTAGAGTTAATCACAGCTAAAGTCTGTATAGGTTAATTACCCTTTCTGCAGTGGAACAAGTGTCCTACAGTGTCCACATGTTGAACTTAAAGGTTTGACCAAAGTATGTGCATCAATCGCTGGACATTTTTAACAAGTTCGAATCATCAAGCGTGCGTGCGCGCGCACGTGCACATATGCAGACATTCAGTGACCCTCTGAATACTGCATGACATTCATAAAGTTGTAATATCAGTCAGTTAGTGTCACACCCTCATTCAGACGATTCCACGAGTCTACTCTCACCATCAGTCTGGCAGAATTTAGAGTGACGAACTGTAGCATCGCAGCAGACTAAATGTGTTTGAGCAGGCCACAGTGGCTCAGTTCGGTTCAGTCGGGTATCTAACTCTATTATGGACTGTGTCATGCTGATGTAATAAAGAGCGCCCGGCAGTGAAGAGAGCATAAACAAAATACACGTGAATAATAGGCTACAGGGTCTTTGGACTAAACTCGATGTTCTTGTAAATAACGATAGCCTGTCTGTATCGCGCATGTTATAAACAAGTCTCTTCTATCTGGCATCCACCGGTACCGACTCGCTTGGCTTCTTGGTTTTGTGCTGGAGTCAGCGCGAAGGGGTGAACGGTTATCTGTATCTCATCAGATCATATGGTCCCGGTGAAGCTTAGAACACATTATCTAGATTAACTGAGCGCTGTTTTGGATTTTACCATCTCTACGGTGCGAGAATCTTGTTTCGTTGATCGGCTTTCTTCTCCTTATCACCAAGAAAAAGCTGCACTTTCGCCACCGCCGGCATAAGCCAGTTTGCTGTGGCCGGTGTCAACGTATTCCGGTGCTTTGTGAAGCGCATGTCAATTTATTTTTGTGCGAACTCGATTTTTCTCTAGCTCTCTGTCTCTCTGTTTTCCTCACTCACTTTCCGATGTTCTCTGTCTCTCTCGCTCTCTCTCTCACTCTCTCTCTCGCTCTCACTCTCTCTCTCGCTCTCTCTCTCTCTGCTGAAAAAAACATTTGATATTTGAAGCAGAATCATACAGGAGTAAAAGTTCAATGAAGCATGAAGCATCTGTTCTCTTAATTAGCTCTTCTCTCCCCCTTGTTTTCTCCCTTTTTAATCTCCCTAACTGAGCAACAGTTGTTTTCATTGATTAGGCCTATTAGGTTTGTAAATGTAACAGATGTAATCTGGACCCAATGAACTAATTTATCTTGAGACTAAGCCCACCTGCCACCACAAGATGTCCTCGTGGACGAAAATTAGACACGTTGGTTCAGCCCATGAAACTGAGATTTGATCCCTGGCAAGGCGACACACACGCCTGCCACTCTTCAATATTTTGCTGTTCTGCTCTCTTACTACACAGGATCGCCCAGTAAATCAGTCAAAGAATCAATTTGACTTTTTTTTTTTTTTTTGGGGGGGGGGGGGGGGGGGGGTTCAGCTGGTCCACATGGCAAAAGGCTGCATGTTCTGTTTGTCTCAATGCCTATTCAGCCCCAGGCTGAGTGCATGGCCTCATCCGTGGGTAACACCTGGAAGGAACTGCAGGGACTGATAGAGAATACCTCCTCTCCTCCCAGCCCACTCCCAGGCTCTCTGAGAGGATTGGTCCTCCTGGCCCCCATTAATCACACTAGGGATACCAAAGAAGTTGGATATTGATTATCATTTTCTAATGTGGTGCATGCTCGGCCCTCCAATATGCCATGTGTGTATCTATGTGTGTGTGTGTGGTCGTCTCTAAAGTCATGGCATCTCATTCTGGCTGAGACAGCAAACAGCAGGCTTTCCAACCTCTCTGAGGTATGTGACTCGTCGACCTTGCAGACAGTCAATTGTAGACTGACAGAGCTTATTCAGCTGCAGTATGGAGGGAGCAGGCGATAGGGTCTAGCAGCTCAGGATTTGAGAGCCTGCCTGTGTGTGTGTGTGTGTGTGTGTGTGTGTGTGTGTGTGGATGCTGAGGTGCTGAGAGATGAGAGAGTCTGTTGTCTGGTGCTGGGCCAGAGGGCTGGGTCTGTTCTCCAGAGAGTGTTTGAAGGAAAGAAAGAGAGATGAGGAGATTGATGTGAGGAGATATACCTGTTCATTTTTGTCTCGTATAAGAATTGGCTTGTTCCTATCTGAGAAATGTAGGCAAAGACAAAAAGAGTCAGAAATATAGTGATGGATGACTAAGTCTATGACTAAATGTCACACTTAAACGATTAAGTAAAATCCATTTAAGGGGGTGTCGGAGCCCGTGGCGCAGAGTGTATTTATATATCACACAGTCTTTGAAGAAGGGGAAGAGAGAGAGGGAAGGAGGGATGGAGGGTGAGAGAGAGATGAAGGGAAGAGACACAGCTAGTCTTTCCCCGGGAGGAAACAGAGCATCACTGCTACTCTCTACAAAGACTTAATATCCGTAAGTGTCAGACAACACAAGAAACCACACTCGAAACAGAACTGGAAATCCAACATGTTTATGGACTGACTTTAGGTTTTTGTAAGCAAAGGTTTTTGTTTATGTTTTTGTTTGGTTCCTCCATTAACTGCCAAGGGTTTACACACAACACGTAACGCCAAACCATATGAAATCTGCACAAAGCAAACTCCATGAAGACAGGGGCACCTTACAAAAAACCCACTAGCAATCATCTAACACAAGGCCATGGACAATAGCATAATAATACAGGATTGACAGACACATTTTAAATGTGGTCTATGGACTTCAGAGTTAAGATAGTCCCAAAGCAAAAGTGACAGCTGATGCACTTAGACAATATGCTTCCTGTTGCCTGGGCTGTTGCCCCTGCAACTGACTCAATATTTCCCAAACGGAGAGTCCAGAGCTGCATGTTGGTTAGGTTTTTAAGCCTATCGTCGTAGAAACATTTCAAACAGGCTGTATGTGTTGCACTGCAGTAGTGTGACATTCATGTGGTGGTTGGTGTGCTGTGTGTTCTTACCTATCTCTATTTTCTTCCAAATCCCCCCCTTTATACTCCCCTGCATCTGCACAGCTTCTCCTTACTTATTCTCTTCTACCCTTTCATTCTCGTCTTTTCATTTTCCGCCTTCAGCTTTCTTCTCCTATAAAGAGAGAGAGACAGGAAGAGAGGGAGAGAGAGAGAGAGAGAGAGAGAGAGAGAGAGAGAGAGAGAGAGAGAGAGAGAGAGCGGACCTTCCAGTGCTTTCCTTTCTCTCTGGCAGGCTGCAAAGTGACCCCCTGACTCGGCAGCACCATTTGTGTGTGTGTGCGTGTGTTTGTGTGTGCTTGTGTACCTGTGTGTGTTCTGGTGTGTCTTCTAAATATCAACATGACGCTAACCTGAAGGTGTTGTCAGTATCAGAACAATACAAAATGTGTTGTATTTCCCAACGGCTCTCTCAACTGGTGTGTGACAGTAGTTGAAGAAAGAAGTTCTTTTCTTTTCTTTTTTTCCCTTCTTTTTTTTACTGTGGTTTGTCATAGTGTTTGTGTGTGTGTGTGCATGTTGGTGGGAGTATTTGCAAACACCATATGTACTGTATTTATAGGAATAGTTCCTGTTTCTGCCTTTAAAAGTGTTATTCTATTTAATTATCTACTTACAGTGCCCTCATAATGTTTGAGTTTTAATGTGCGGTAAATCTCATTGAGTCTTACAGCTGAGTGTTCTGTGTACAGAAAAATGTTTTCAGTGTTAAACGCCTTCTCAAGCTTCTCGTTCCATGATATGTTTTTTTGCGTCGACCCGCATGTATGGGGAGCAGCGTGTTTCGAGGTGTTAGACTGCCTCTGTTTGTCTCTCGATAGGTCACATGCTTTAGGACAGGGGTGTCAAACTCATTTTCACAGAGGGCCACATCAGCATTATCGTTGCCCTCAAAGGGCAAAAACATGGTAGCTTTTGTGAACATATTCTGCAACGATTGCAGTCCACCTTTTAATTCTTGGACAATCTGCTGTTTTTCTTGAAGGCTACATTTGGCATATTTAGGTGTTCTTTATTATTTCTGGCTCCAAATTGTCATAAGGGGAAGCAGAAACATGCATCTAGCTTGGCTGAGTACTCTAGCTCGAGGACCTTAGCTGAAAATGTGCATGGGGTATGTTTGCAGAACCGGCTGCATTGGAGTGCTGTCATTCAAGCCATGCTCGCCTTCACCCAGTTAAACTTGAAAGTTTGCGTTAAACACTGATGTGTATATACACTGCTTCTAGAGGTGGGATGTCGTCACTTTGCCGTAACATAATCCAAATGCATTGTGAGAGATGTAGTTTATGGTCAATGTATGCTGTAAAACAGCGTAGACTTATGTCAATACACCATCTAAGACCCCACGTTGAGTTTGTGCTTTAGGGTGTACAGCTGCAAAACTGAGGGTGATGGATTGATACAGAAATGAAGACATTGCGTGTGTGTGCATGTGTGGATGTTGTATTCCACTTACCATACAATTATTAGAACCTTATTCTCTTTCTGTATAGTATGTCAGTTCTTTCATAATCGTGGCTTTGCCCTCCTGTTGATAGCCACTAGTTTGATTGACAAGCAGGTCCAGGACTCCATTGGTGTCAAGGTCAAATAGTGATCAGAATACAGAGTGTGTGTAAGAAGTGTCCTTGTTACAGAAAGCTAGCTGCATGGTGGATGCAGTGTGTTTCGCCCCAGGTACGAAAGGACAGAAAGGGTTTGTGTGAAGACAACATCACATCATGCTGTGCTGTCAGAAAGTCCAGAATGAGTACATGTGCAGTTATGCATCATGCATGTCAGCAGTGTGTGTGTACACGTCTGTGGTTGATGTGACAGGACCGTAGCGAGGTTTGCTGACAAGAAGATGGGAAACAGTATTAAACATTAATGTGTGTGTGTGTTCAGATAACAGATCTCTCCTATGGTCTCCTCTCCTCTCTGGTCTCCTTTCCTCTCTGTAATTGTTTCCTAATCCAAAATAATGAGCCTTATCTCATATGAAATTCATGAATGTCAAACATTGCCTGGCAGATGCTGAGTCATAATAAATGAATTTGAGGAGGCCAGGGGAGCTATCAGACACAGTGTCAGTCTTCTGGTACAAATGTCATAGAACTGACATGACCAGAACAGTCTATTTCATCCATATGGCCTACTAACATGGTCGCCACAACTGTTCTGTTAATCTACATAACAGTTGTGGGTATCTCGGCCTGTAGTCACCATGTTTTGACACTTTGACATCTCAATGAATAAGTACATAGAGACAGCGAGGATTGTATTCTACGCCAGCACTCCTGAAAGTGTGAGTGTGCTTCACTGGCGGGGCTTGGCAATGAAGGTGGAAGTGAATTAAAGTTCGGAGGAGGGATTTGAACTCTCTTGGGAGCGTCCAGACTGGTCAGGCTAGGTGTTCTCTCTGTGAGTGAGTCGAGCTGTTGATAGCTTCCCGGCTACTGGTTCCAAATAACAGCTTCACAGTCCACGTTCTGTAGAATAACCGCGGGCCATACTGTACTTAATCCAGTGGAGAGTCTTGTGGAGAACAGCAAGTCTGGGCTGGTGTAGATTAGGATCAGCCTCAATGCTGCAGCATGTCTGTCCAGGTGAACCGGCTGTCTATAGACTGCCTCTCAGGCAGACCTGCTGTCTATAGACTGCCTCTCAGGCAGACCTGCTGTCTATAGACTGCCTCTCAGGCAGACCTGCTGTCTATAGCTTGCCTGTCAGGGTAGTCGCCTAGATCACAATCCCTCATGCCTGAGGAACAGGGGGGGACAGATGGGCCCTCGCCCTCCAAGGAGAAAATGTGTCTATTTGTGTATCACTTTATGTTTATGTTGTGTGTGTGTGTGTAGGTCACTGTGTCTTTCCCACCTCCCTGTCCTGTGAATGATATGGTGTTCCTCCTAACAGCCGCAGAGGAAGGAGGGAGAGGAGAGATAAAGGTAGATGAGAGAGGAGGGAGCCAGACGAGGCAGGATGAAGGGATGAGAGGATGATGGGGGGGGAGCTGTTCTGCAAATCCTTGACAATGTTAAGTCCAGACACACACACACTGTCTCACAAAGACTCGCTTGTTCACGCCCAGGCACTCTGTTTTACACTCTCTCTCTCTCTCTCTCTCTCTCTCTCTCTCTCTCTCTCTCTCTCTCTCTCTCTCTCTCTCTCTCTCTCTCTCTCTCTCTGTCTCTCTCTCTCTCACACACACACACACACACACACATACATACATACACACATACACGCACACACACATTCCCAGGGGATGTGGCCTGGAAAGCTGATGTTCACAGTCCATAGAACATCCCTCTGCCTCCAGTAATTCCTTGACTGGAACCTTGTGCATCCTCAACGCATGTTAACCAGTCTTTAGTACAGGAAACATAAGTGTTTAGAGAATGCCTGTGGAAGCTCTCACCACACACACAAACAGTCAGTGGTGAGAAGAGGGATGGACCGCTTCCCTGAGTCGTGTCTCGGGGATCAGAGGAAACGAGAGATCTCTGGTTCAGGTTCTCCTGTTGAAAGTTTGATGTTAAATCCCTTCTCTGACCCTGGGATTACATTCAGTGTAATTGCTGTATTGTGTTCAGGCTGTCACTGCTGGTGCTGCTGTTGGAAAGGCTGAGTCAACAGGTGTGTGTATTTCTGTGTGTGTGTTTCTTGTTTCCATAATTACTGTAGTTTTACCTTTATCTTATTAATGATAGATTAAGAGGAAATTTAAGCAGTTATGGTACCAACACACACACAAACAGCCACACATACACACATTCACACCACCACAGGAACAGCAAACACATAGCGATGGTGTCATGGACTGAAACCAGCTACTCATTGGCTGTCTAGCATAATATACTGCACCAGCTCTTTTCCTTGCATGGCCTACATTTTTCTGCAGCCACTCCTGAAATGTCAGCAGTGCGCTATAAATACCAGAGAGAAGGAAGAATAACACACACACATGTACAGGCTAACGCACATACACACAGTGGTGGTGCCATGCCCCCTCTTAACGTCAGTATATCTGTTAATTGCCCCATTTCATTACACTCCAATGCTCCACTGTTGCACATTAGACTTCTCAACTTGTTACCTCATAGATCTGGTTATAGCATTGTTTCACTGCTCTATTGCCATTGCCATTGTTTGCAGTTTATTTCTCATTTTATGAGGTATTTCTGCATGCACTTCTGGTTAGATGCTAACTGCTTTTCATTGGCTCTGTAATCTTACTGTGCACAATGACAATAAAGTTGAATCTAATCTAAACGTCAGGGGCCACTGTGTGTGTGTGTGTGTGTGTGTGTGTGTGTGTGTGTGTGTGTGTGTGTGTATGTTTGTGTGTGTGTGCCAAGTGCATTGCGAGTCACAGTGTGGGTCCTTTAGAGGCTACTGATTGGCACTGGGCCAGCAGCTTATTAAATGCACACATACACACATTGTATTAAAGCTTGACAGTATAGAGATTGGGGCACAAAACATACTTATGCAGAGAGCCCCCAGATCCCCACTCTCTCTTTTTTTTTGTCTGCCACACACACACGCACACCCACACAGCCATTCCCCTGGTAGAAAGGTAGAGCAAGCTGCTGTAGGGGGTAAGAGTCATTTAACCTGCTGTGGGTCCAGGTCACCAGCCTGATGGGGATTAGTATTCTGGATTAGAGTGAGGAATGGGTGAGGGCAGCAGGACACAAGGCCATGAGCACACCACTTAATCACTGCAGGGAGAACCAAAAACACAGCACTATGGGAAAATGAGTTCCCTGATGGATTGGACTGCCACTTAACCTTGCACTACCATATGGCCATGCCTACACACCCATAACTGCCCCCGACAGACACACAAACACACACTCACACATGCACACACATGTACGCAAACATACCCACAGTTCTCCTAGGCTGGCACAATGATTCACTCCTCCATCAATTTACGTACACACACACACACAGATGCACCATAAACACCTGGCTGCGAGATTCTGCAGGGAGCTAAAATATTAGAGAGAGAGAGAGAGAGAGAGAGAGAGAGAGGCGATTATAGAGAAGTGGATACTAAGAGAGGAACAGCAGTCAGACAAGTGAAGTTCACTAATTAGAAAAGGGGTAGAGGGGTAGTAAAGGAGGGATGGAATCAGAGCTGGAAAGAGGAGGGAAAAGAGGAGTGCAAAAAACAACAGAGAAACCAAGGACAGATCCGGGGAAGGAGAGAACGCGGGATGAAAGAGACGCCTGGGGGACAGTTGGGTTCAAGATAAGAGAAGCAGAGAGATATTCCGCTACTTTCCATCTCTGCAAATGTTCTGAATCCGTGGTGCCTTTAGCTAGAACTATAATCTGATTGAGCTTCTCTATGAAACTGGTAATGAATAACTCAGCAGGGCGAAGACTAACATTATTTAATGTGATGTGTGATAGGATGAGTGTGTGTGTGTGTGTGTGTGTGTGTGTATGTGTGTGTGTGTGTGTGTGTGTGTGTGTGTGTGTGTGTGTGATGTATGGTGAGGCTCATTAACAGTCTGCAGGGAGTGGGCAGTGAGCCTCTGTTTGAAATGAATCTTAGTTTAGAGATAGTCTGTGTCAACTCGGAATTTATCTTACTGTCTTACACTCTTAGCGTATGCATGTGCAAACACACACACACACACATACACACACACACAGTCTCAGTCTTTCTCACTTCTACAACACACACACACACAGACCCCTAACACACAGACACCTCGTATCTTTTTCACAGAGCGTCTCTCGGTCTTGCTCATTCTCCCTCTTTTTCTGCCTTCTCTGTCTCTCTCCCAAATCCGTAGTATACACCCAATTATTTCTGTTCACCTGTATCTTCCTCACCTGTCTATAGTAAAAGCACCTGCTGAATCCCTCTTTCATAATCAGTTCACGATCAGAGACATGGAGGTAGTCGATAGGCTATTCATCTCTGAGTCGGATCCAGTACGATCCCAGCCGTCCTGTCAGCGTAGGAGGGTTGCCTGAAATAGAGACCGGTTCACCGTTCCACCAGCACCACTTGGGCCTTCCCTTTAATATTTCATCCTGCTTCAGCAGTCTTTCCAGATGAGAGCCCCTACAAGCTTCGAGAAGCAACTCTCGCCGTTGCCTCGCTTTATCCGCCTGGCAGACACAGGCCTCTGTACTGTCCACAAGACAAACTGGGACTCCCAAACCAGCTGCGACACGCTGCATCAGGGTGCTGAGCCCCGTGTGCCATACATGGAACAACAACAAAGGCTGATTGAAATCAGCAGAGCCTCTGTAGAAGACATGCCATAGTCCTAACTCAGACAAATCCCTGCATCCTAAAGGCAATGGCCCATTAAGAGAATGTTCATGTTGTTGTGGTGCTTAGCTATTTTTAAGAAACAGTTCAATTATTCAACCTGAGAGCTCATCTCTGGTCCTCCCTCTCAGAGTGACTCCAGTTTTAAACAGGTATAACACAACTGCACTTGGTTTGCTGAATGTTTATGGCAGAACGACTGCCTGTGTGATCTATGTGTGTGTATGTAATATAAGGCCTCAAACCAGCATTGTGTAGTCCCTCCCACTAACTCGTGTGTGTGTGTGTCTGTTGTGTGTTTCAGGATAATGGAGAGGAGTCCCACAGGATTGCCCCGTCTCCGGTCGTCCACGTCAGAGGGCTGTGTGAGGCTGTGGTGGAGGCGGACCTGGTGGAGGGCCTGGAGAAGTTTGGACCCATATGGTGAGAGCTCTCTGTGTGTGTGGGTGTGTTGTAGGGATGTGTCGGTATGTGTGAGTGTGCATGGGTATGGGTATGTGTGTGTGTGTGTGTGACATGCTGGTTGCCATCACCCCTCATACATCTGAGTAAGGAGCTAATCACTGTCTGTGTCAGACAGAGGTTCCTCTCAGAATCTCATCACGACTCCTGAAAATAGACTTCCACCCTGACAACAAGGCCTCTGTTCCTCTGGAATAGAGGTCATATGTAAGTGAAAGAATTTCAGTTACGGCATGTATGCTCTCACTGTTCTGTAATTTAAATTGTAAATGAGTGTGTTGGTAGACACTGGTTATGTAGATATGGTCGATAGATACTATACAAGGATTGTCTCCTTTGGGAACAGGTCTTAAGATGTGTTGTGCTTTATCCTGTTGAAATCAGGGGTTGGCGTTTGCCTAAATCAGCTGATTAACATACGATAAACAACACTCCACCCTGCAAGAGCTCTCTCTCCGCTTTGAAGAAATAAAACTACCTCCAAAACAAATACTAGTAAAGAAGATAGACTTAAACAGACACAGAGCTGTGAGTGTATTCTTCAGGCCCCTTGGGTGGTGCAGACAGACCTCATTGAGAGATTCGAGGTAACAATTCACCGTAGTGTAGCAGTAGGAGTCTACACACACCAGGCATGTGAGAAACGACACCAGCTGTAGAGAACACGGAAAAGTGTCAACTCATAATACAATGTGAGATACACATGTAGATATAGAGCGTGTGTGTGTGTGTGTGTGTGTGCGCGCGCGTGTATATGTGTGTCTATCCACCAGCTACGTGATGATGATGCCATTCAAGCGCCAGGCTCTGGTGGAGTTTGAGGGAGGGGAGAGTGCTGACCGCTGTGTATCCTGTGGGTCCAGTGAGGCAGTGTACATTGCTGGCCAGCAGGCGTACTTCAATTACTCCACCAGCAAGAGGATCACAAGACCCACCAACTCTGACAATCCCAACAGTGGCAACAAGGTCCTGCTGCTCTCCATACAGAACCCACTCTATCCAATCACCACGGTAAGAACACGATCTTAGAACCCCCCCTATCCAATCACCATAGTAAGGACACAAGTTCAGAACCCCCCTATCCAATCACCACGGTAAGAACACAATATTAAAACCCCCCCTATCCAATCACCATAGTAAGAACACAAGTTCAGAACCCCCCTATCCAATCACCACGGAAACAACATAGAACCCTTCTATCTGATAGCTATGGTCAGAGCATAGACATGAAACTTTTTTCTGCCCAATCACTGTGCTAACATCGTAGCCTTAGAAACACAATGGCGTAGAACCCCCCTCTACCCTGTTTCCATGGTGAGAACAACTTTTACCCTATCAACAGGGTCAGAACCTTATCTCAGAAAGATAATCACGGTGTGTTAACAGCTTCAGTTTTTCCCAGTCCTTTCGCATTGCAATATGATGGATGTATTCAGCCTGTGCTAATGGAAATAATTTAACGTCACCAAGGAAACGCAAATGAATGCCAACTTGGCAATGCATCCATATCATACCGTCACTATGGTAATGGAAAATCGATGTTAGCGACCATGTACCTATTTGTGCGGGTACCAAAGTGAATATGTGCCTGATACATGAATATATGTACAGCTATGTCACATAGCAGAGACAGTATTTATGTTATTAACCTCAGAGTTCTGCCTCCCCCTCCTTTCTGGTTTGATGTGCTTACGTCTCTTGCTCTACTGCTCTCTTAGCTGTTTTTCTATACCATTTCTCTTTCTTTCTGTCACTCTCGCTCTCATCTGCATTTTCATTCTTGTGAAACAAACAGACAAGCTACACACATGTTTATAAACCGTGTACTTACAGTACTTGTTCATCTTACTGTATTTGTTTTGTCTTTCTTTATATTTTTACTTACTATGTTTATTGCTATGCACCAACCTACCAAAGAAAATTCCTCATACGTGTAAACTTACTTGGTGATAAACCGGATTCTGATTCTGAGATGTGTTTTTATATAACAATCCTGATACAGTAAGAGCACGAGGCAGCCTAGCAATATCACACACGCATAGAGAGAGAGAGATACAGAGAGAGAGAAAGGGAGACAGAAAGAGAGAGAGAGAAAGAGAGATACATAGAGAGAGAGAAAGGGAGAGAGAAAGAGAGAGAGAGAAAGAGAGATACACAGAGAGAGAGAGATAGAGAGAGAGAGAGACAGAGAGAGAGAGAAAGACAGAGAGAGAAAGAGAGAGAGAGAGAGAGATACAGAGAGAGAGAGAGAGAGAGAGAGAGAGAGAGAGAGAGAGAGAGAGAGAGAGAGAGAGAAAGAGATACAGAGAGAAAGAGATACAGAGAGAGAGAGAGATACAGAGAGAGAGAGAGAGAGAGAGAGAGACACAGAGAGGTATTTTACACAGACCTCTTGAACACCGTCAGCTACAGCTGGCTAATTGACTTCTTTGTTTGGTTGTGCATATGTCTGCGTGCTCGTGTGTTAGCAGTGCCTGGGTTAATGAGTTGTTTTATCTCCCGGTAGCTGCTTGGGTGTGAATGGATTTCTTAACAGCCTTTCATCCTGTTAACTGTCGCCTTTTCTTCTTCTCTCCCAACGCCGCAGTACGTGTTTCCTCATCCTCCTCTTCCTCTCTTGTCCTCCAGGATGTTCTCTACACGGTGTGTAACCCAATTGGCAGCGTGCTACGCATCGTCATCTTCAAACGCAATGGCATCCAGGCCATGGTGGAATATCCTGTCTTGTAGCTTGGGCAATGTGTTTAGACGTGTGTGATTGTGTGGTTGTCATGGTGTTGCTCATCAGTATCACTATCTCGCCATATCCTGGCATCCATCCTAATTGCTTCTTAATACGGCTACGTCACCACACAGCTAGCAATGAGATGGTACAGGTGTTAATATTGTGGAGTGAGTTTAACCAATCCAGCTTGAAGTCATAGGCGTGGTGTTGTGGGTGTGGGTGGGTAAGATTGTGTGTGTGTGTGTTAATGCTGGTATAGGTGTGTATCCTTAACTGACCCTCCTCAGGTTTGAGTCCATCCAATGTGCTCAGAAAGCCAAGGCGGCTCTCAACGGAGCAGACATCTATGCTGGCTGCTGCACCCTGAAGATTGAATACGCAAGGGTAAGATACAACACACATGCAGACATACATGCCGATTTGTTTATTTTTTTAAATACACATCATTACGATATAGTCAGCCACATCGCAGAGGCCACACACACATTGGTAGACTGTATTGTGGAGCGTGTTCCCTGAGGGTCTATATCCATGGTTTCCCCTCCTGTAGCCGACACGTTTGAACGTGATCCGTAACGATAACGAGAGCTGGGACTACACCAAACCGTACCTGGTACGAAGAGGTAAGAATTTGCTTTCCTATTTTCTTTTTCTAGGTATACAGTATATCTTTTTCTCTCTCAAGGCGGGTATCTTTCTACGCCTTTGCAATTTCCATGACTTCCCTCTCTATACCTTTCTATTTCGAGTTGCTATGGAGCTGAGTTGCTAAGCTTTAGTGGAAGAAAGAGTCAGGTCCCCTCAGGTCTCTCTCTTTATCTCTCTGACACAGCAGTGTTTCTGTCTGTGTATCCTGCACAATGCTGAGGTAATGCACAGGTGACGATATCAGAAGTTTGCTCTTTCTGACGCCTCATTGTCACCAGTGCTAGATAAATCAGCTACTTTCTGCGAGCAAGAGAGAGAGAGAGAGAGAGAGAGAGAGAGAGAGAGAGAGAGAGAGAGAGAGAGAGAGAGAGAGAGAGAGAGAGAGAGAGAGAGAGAGAGAGAGAGAGAGAGAGAGAGAGAGAGAGAGAGAGAGAGAGAGAGAGAGAGAGAGAGAGAAAGAGAGAGAGAGAGAGAGAGAGAGGGAGGGGAGATTAAGAACAAAGAGTCAGAGAGAGAGAGCAAGAGCAGGGAAAGAATAAGAGGGGTAGGGACTTGGAGGGAGGGTGGAGGGCTGTTAATTTGAATTTCAGTTTGTGTCAGCTGAAACAAGCCAGAGAAACAGCAACATTTCTATTCTGTCTACTTGCTTACTAAACTCACTGAGTGCATGGAGGGGAAGCTCACCTCCAAACAGGGCTTTGGAATCAGCTCACCCTCTCTCCTCCTAGCCTAGGCCTCTAGCTGGGAAATACGACTAAACTGTCCCACGATCAGCACGTAGCCGCAACCTCACCTCCACTCAGAATGATAACCAGATCCATGGACAGACACAGTGGAAATATCTGTGTTTCTGTAACGCACCAATGGTTAGCACACTGGTTGTCAACAAGGGCTATCCCTATTCTTGTGAGGAATCACTGGGACTGTTAGTGCACCCTGTTGGGGGGGTCGTAGAGGACCCGTACGGACCGCAGACCTCCAGTCAACCACCACACAGACCGAGAATTCAACCACAGCGCACGTCTCCTTCTCCAAGCAACGCACTCTCACACCCGCCTCTCACAAGCCTGCACTGAAGCCTTCCCACCCAGGGGATAGAGGGAGAGAGGGAGAGAGAGAGAGAGAGAGGGATGGACGACAGGCTGACCCTGCACTGCAACACGTTTCCATCTTCACTCTTCCAAACCCAAAGCGAGGGAGAGAGACTTCTCATTCATCCTGACCACATGCAGACGCATCAACACGCCCAGGAAGCTACAGCGCCACCTCTGGCCTGGAGGACCATGCTGCTCCTATTGACTCTGCTCTCTGTCCTTCCCCTCTGTGCTGTTACTCTGTACTCTGTGTTCTACCTAGATCTCACAGTCACAGTCATCTACTGCTGTAAGATCTTCTAAATATCATCAGGCTAAGGATAGATGTCATATTAGAGTGTTATATTAGTGTGTGTCATGTAACAGTATTTCTGTCACTGTCAATGTGTTGACATGCCTTGTGAGCAGAGAGCTGTCCAGGGAGTGTTAATATGTTGTTACTCAGCAATGTTTATTTTCTGTATGGAGATGTAGTTGATGGAGGAAGCACATCATGTGGGTAAAGAGAGTCAAGTTCTCGTCAGAGCCCGCGTCCAGAGCCAGCTGGGTAGAGCTGCGCGTCCTCTGAGTCGCAAGGTCTGAGGAACAGGTGTCAGCGTGGCACAAGAACCCTTCAGGAATGAGAGCTCTTGACAACTGCAACAACAGGGTGTCTGTTTCCTCGACCCCTCTCTTTGGGTAATGTGGTGTCACACACTCTGCACCTGTGTGCTGTCTGATAGCGGCGAGCCCAAGGCTTGGTTGATGCTGCTGCTACTCCCAGATAGGAGATTAGCCACTTTAGAGGCCATCTTCAAGGACACAGAGACCTCAATCCAAAAACAACCCCCTTTCCATCTATCCTTGCTACCCCCCCCCCCCCACACACACACACACACACACACACATACACACAGAGACACCCACACACACACACTAGCTAGCCCGACAGAGGTTCCGTAAGGTCATTCGCCAAAGGTGTCACCATATTGTCTATAACTACATATGTTTATACATTTGATCGTAAATAAAGAGTTGTTTCTGCTCAGAGCCATTTTCACGTAAACACCTTGGGGTTGGGCTGGGCAGTGGCCTGCAATTTACAAACAGAAAACTGCAACATACCAATCAGTTCTCCAAAGACAGGGGAAAGTGCAGATTAGAGGTTATTACCATCCCAACACCACCCGTGTGAGAGGGATCGCTCTTCTTGAGAGCCTCGCTGTACGTGCTCTCCTCTACCTGAGCAAAGGCACGTCTCCCAGCAGGAGCGCAGCTTCTCTTTGGGGGGGTCCTAATGATGGATATATTCCTGTCTTTTCTTCCTGGGGGCAGGGAGTAAGGAAAGAGGGATTTTGTGAAGCCGTGGCACAGGGAGGGATGATGAGAGGGGAGGGTTTGAGAGGATAGTAATAGTGAGTATAAGACAGGCTGGTGAGTGTGTGGAGGGGGGGACGGTTGGGGCAGGGGGCTGTGGTAGGTGCTGCTTCCCCTGCCAAACCAGAGGGTAATGCATTCACACATGCCGTGCACTCTCCTAATCTCCTGACTGAAGGTCACTCTTCCTGCTTGATGAGCACAGACTCTGTGTAATCCTCCCCTTATCGTTTTACACCAATGCAGCATTGGCAAAGTTTGTGTGTGTGTGTGTGCGAGAGAGAGAGAGGGAGAGAGAGACCCATGACCTTACTCCCCTCTTTCACACATGCACACACACACACACACACGCAAGCACACACACACACGCAAGCACACACACACAGGTTTTAGAGATTGACTTCTCGGAGCTATCCCTGGGCCTTATTGGCTATCCCGGATCCAGTTACTGCTTTGTCAACCTGTCAAACTGTGGCTCAGTCTAGTAACACCATGGGCTCTTTTCAAGGATTTTCCCGCTTTCCCTCTTTGCTTCTACTACACAATTTACTACACATTCTGAGATAACTTGCCTCTCAATATTTTGAAATTGTATTAAGCCTGAAGGCAATACATGGACACAGAAGACCTTTGAGGAGGTCTGAACTTCATCTGTCAAAGCCTCTAAACAAATGGTGCTCAGTACATCACTTGGCTCCTAGGAAGACTCTCTTTACCCACTGTGCTTCCTTTCTTGGCCAAGTTTAAAATGGGATCTTGTAAGTGAAACTGCCTTGACAGCACAGCCAAAACAAAATTACAATACCTACCATGTCCCATTTTTCATAACGCTTCAGAGTTTACCTCAGTGTCTCCACAGTGGACAGGAACTGACTGCCATACCATGTGATGATGTAACACAGGTTGATGTTGTGCTCTGGTCCTGAGACTGAGAGTGACTTCCTGTCTCACTGAGAGAGACTTCCTGTCTGTGCCAGTAGACAGCCATGGCCTCTATCTGTCACATGGTTGATGTGCTACTATAGACCTCAGGTACTGTTCCCACATTGTCTTTGTATGTAAAACTAAAAAAAAAAACTAAAAAATGTCCTTCTTGATGTGACTCTACTGTAGTAGTTTCCTATTTTAATGTATGTCATCTTCTGTACATTGAGTAGATAACTGTCTTAGGGTGTTATGTACTTTCCACAATTGAATGCACGATTGGATTTATTACTGAATGATTTCCTGCTTTCCCTGTTGTGCTCATGTTATTATGAAGACATACTGTTATCGTTTAAAAGGTAATGCAATATATGTCTTGTTTGGTTAAAATTATAAATGCACCTCATTCAACCACATGATATTCAATACAGCTGTTTAGCTCACTGTTTCACTGTTGTAACATGTAATTGAATGTTAGACAATCCATGTGAGAGTGTTAGTCTCTCAAATTCACAAGCTCACCTATAATGCCAGACATTGTTTCTGTCTAGTTAATATTGTCTGTTCCTACCCCCAGGTGTATTTGAATAGCTTTAATTTTACTTTCAAACCCCAGGCTTGTCTTCATTGTGCGTGCGTGTGTGTGTGTGTGTGTGTGTGTGTGTGTGTGTGTGTGTGTGTGTGTGTGTGTGTGTGTGTGTGTGTGTGTATGTATGTTTCAGACCGTGGGAAGGGGAGACAGAGACAAGCCATTTTAGGAGAACATCCATCATCGTATGGGGATAATGGCTATGGTAAGAAAACCCTGACTGGAACACTGTTGCTCAGTCTAGCAGCTAGCATGTGTGTGTAGCCTCTTCCTTGGTTTGGCTGATTGGTAACTGTGTCAGTGTCATTTCATTCTCACTCACACCGGTTGGCTACTTTATCCACACCCCTCACCTTTGATGGGAAACATAAACCCGCTCCTTGCATACCCACTTAAGCGCACACACGGACACACACACACTCATAAGATGGAAGGTATAGATTCCCAAGAGCTAGTGAAGGATGCAGGTGTACCTTTCATCTGCCTTAACAGTCTGTTCCTCCACAGGAGAAAGTTAAACGTATAACTAATGAAACAAATGCAGCACATTCATCAACACAGGTATCAGTGGTGTTGCTCTCCTCAACATTAGGTCGGACTCAAGGGCTTTTTAACCCTTGTGTTATCTTCGGGTCATTCTGACCCATCATTCATTGTGACCCACCGTCATATTGCGACAACTTTACTGCATACAAAAACAAAGTGAGGAATTTTCTTTTAACCGTCGGGCTGTCTCAGACCCCCCACATTGCGAAGGTTAAAAGAAAATGCTATTTATTGTTTTTGTATTTGGTAAAATTGGGTAAACACAACGATGGTTCGTTGTGAACCTTTGGGTCATGTGACCCGAAGGCAGCACAAGGGTTAAATTAAAGACATGTCACAGGACCCATGTGAAACACGAGAATTGTGTCAGAGAAGACGTCAGTATGAATGTCAGCTGTATACACAAACTGTTTCAATATAGAACTGTTTTAAATCTGGTTTGCCCGTACTGTATTCTCTATGGTAGTTAGTAGCCTATAGCACCCCTCTCCTAGCCCCCTCTCCTGCCCCCTTGTGTTCTTCCAGGCCCACACTGCCCCCTGCTGCCTCTGCCCGGCAACAGCAGGTACAAGCTCAACTCCTCCCACGACATCCCAGAGGTGGTGTCCTACCCTCTGCCCCAAAGCTCCTCCTACATCAGCCACAACCCCAGCTCTGTCGCCATGGTGAGCGGGCTGCATCCCGCCAAGATGAACTGCACTCGCATCTTCAATCTCTTCTGTCTCTATGGTAACATTGAAAAGGTCAGCCGAGTTTCTGAAACAATAAGGTACTGAGGTGGTTTAGCATGTGTGTGTGTGTGTGTGTGTGTATGTATGTGTGTGTTTGTGAATGGCTTGTCTTTAATCTGGGATTTATTGATTCAGATCATTGTATAAATAAAGGCATAACCCCTCGGTATTCCCCCTCTGTGTGTGTTTGCGTTTGTGGCACGTGTGTGTGTGTGTGTGTGTGTGCGTGTGTGCGTGTGTGTGTGCGTGTGTGTGTGTGTCAGGTGAAGTTCATGAAGAGTGTTCACGGCACAGCCCTGGTGGAGATGGGTGATGAGTATGCCGTGGACAGAGCCATCACACACCTCAACAGCATCAAGGTGTTCGGCAAGAGGCTCAACGTCTGGTGAGTGAGCCCCCGTCCCTCCCCTCCTGCCGTCACACGGTCAGTCGAGGGCACTGTGTCTTCTTATCCCCTCATAATCCAATCCAGTTCAATTCTACCCTATAGGACATGGTCACAATGTGGAGCCTACATCCCACAACGCCCAGTGCATTGTCACACCCCTCTCCGCCTCCTCTATCTCTTCCTCTCCCTGTCTGACTGCTCCTCCCCACACCCCCCTTCCCCCTCCCTCCCCCCAGTGTGTCCAAGCAGCACGCGGTCATCCCCAGCCAGGTGTTTGAGCTGGAGGACGGCAGCAGCAGCTACAAGGACTTTGCCATGACGCGCAACAACCGCTTCACGAGTGCCGGCCAGGCGTCCAAGAACATCATCCAGCCGCCCTCCTGTGTGCTGCATTACTACAATGTCCCGCCCTGCATCTCTGAGGAGCAGCTGCTCAGGGTAGGACCCCACTGGATCCTGTCAGTCCGTTGAAGGCCCATTATTGGAATTTGAATGTTCTTCCATTCGTTTATAGAAGATTTATGTTATTTATACGGGCGGTCTCTTTGCTAGAGGTTAACAAAAGGTCGGTGGATGTGTGAATGTGAGGGAGGGAGTCTTGGTGTACTGTAGGTCACCCGCACACAGTGGATTCAGTGACTAGGACAGCAAAGCAAAGGGCATGAATGGAGAGGTGAGACAATGAAAGTGCTCCCTCTGCTGGTGGGCAGGGTTGAGCACAGAGAGCAGGCAGACTGGTATGTTTACAAATGTCGACTGATCCCGATATCTGTCTGCCATCCACAGTTATGCTCGGAGCACGACACGCCTGGTTTTGTCAAGTTCAAGATGTTTGATGCCAAGCGTAAGTTTGACATTTATTGATAAAAAAAAACAACACCCCACCACGTAAACGGGATTTCAGTTATATAGAAAAAAGGAAGCTGCAGTGCCAGATTTGTATTCTATTAAGTATTGCCTCCTTAATGTTACCATATTATTTGGGACTGAGCTGCAAATGTTTTTCTGTTTTTTTACCTGTCCTCTCTCTCTCTCCTGCCTCTCTCCTTCCTCTCCCCTCCCTCTCTCTTTCCTCCCCTGTTTCCTTCATCTCGCTCTGCCAGCCTCTTCCAAAACCATCTCGGGGTTGTTGGAGTTTGACTCTAAGACTCAGGCGGTTGAGGTCTTGACCGTGCTCAACCACTACCAGATCAGAATACCTAGTAAGTGACCACAGGTCCTGGCTGTCCTGCAAGGGTCAAGCTGACCGCATGGTTGAACCACAACCATACAGTGCTTTTCTGAGAAACGTTACTGTGTCCATTATCTGAAAATTATTGCTAAAATGACATATTTTTGCTATGGGAAAAGAAAAACTGTTCTGTAGCCATTTCTCCAAATAACTCCCTGTTACTATGAGGGAGATTAGACAGGCACCAGGAGAGATAGGGCGATTTTCAAATTCTATCTGCCTTCTCTATTGGCAAGGCAGATGTCATATCCTAACCCTCTGGAGGTCTTATCCGTGTAGATTAGGAGTAGGGTGTGTATGTGTGTGTGTGTATGTGTGTGTGTACTTGAAAAACATTGGGAGTCACACCAGGACAGGAGTGTAAGCACCATCTGCTGAACACCTTGTGTGTTCCCAGACCGGACTTAACACTGCTGTGCTGAGCGTTCTCCATGCCAGAGTGATCAGTGGAAGCCTGGCAGGTGTGTGGGCAAGCCACAAGACCAGGCAGCTTACATCTAAGAAGTAGCCATTGATTAAACAATGCATGCATTGTTGTGAAAAATATTAACTTTGTGTAACCATTTGCATCTCCTCTTCCAGATGGCTCCAACCCTTACACCCTGAAGTTGTGCTTCTCCACCTCCTCTCACCTCTGAGCTGACAGCGCCACCCATGGGGAGGCTACCTGACCGAGCCTCGGCCTGGAGGATGATGGAAGGAGGGATGGAAGGAGGGATGGAGAGGGAGAGGGAGAGAGAGAATGAAGCGAAAGTTAGTTTGAGAGAAAGATAGATGAAAAGAAACTGAGGGAGCAAATGCAGGAAATTGATATAGAATGAGAGAGGTCGGAAGTGTCAAGGACAGAGCTTTGGGCCACCGAGCCACTGAGAAAACATCTATTCCCCAACTCAGCACCTTTGCCACAAAGAGAAAAGAAACTGAACTGAAACACACAAGTGTGAAACACTGGAGAACATGTTCTCTTTTTATTTGTCGTATATCAGCCTTTTTTCAGTTCCCTCCATTTTGTTTTCTCTGGTTTACAGAGAACCAATCGGAATTAAGAACAGAGACGAGACACACACACCTGACTATGTGGGTGTGCTCTCCTCCTCAGCATTCCATGCGGTCGAGCGTGATAAGCAGGTGACCTCTGTAAAGACTGGTTGGCGTTACCGGTGAATCCATGGTGTCATCCCTGGGTTTTCCCTGCATATGGTTTACTGTGCTGAGGCCTGTTCAAGATGGCTACCACACAGACTGACAGCTGAGCAGAAGACACTCAGATGGCAATTCAGATTATCTATGTGTCAATATTGACTTACTGTAATATGTAAATGTGTATAGAATGTCAATGAAATCTTTACTACGTGTGCCGGGGGGCTTGTTATGGATTTTGTTTTGGGATGATAAATTGACATTTAATGGCCTGTTTTTGAAGGGATGGTTGAAAATGTCCCCTAAGCCTCAGAGCTAGGTCACATTTTGTCATTACCACTAATGGTCACAATCAAAGTTTAGAAATCAGATACTAGGTCAGGGCTTATAGCAGCACCTTCAACCATTGAGGCACTGTTTTTTTTTATGTTTACACACTATAAGCCCACTTTGTGTAAGTAATTGTGTTTGGGGTAGTGGGGAGTGGGGGTTAATGTTAATGCTACAGGGTTTAGTCTGTGATGTCATGGCCAGCCTACACTCTGTCAGTCAGTGTCTGTAGATTTGCACATTTATACTGTTTTAGTCTTCTAAGCTAAACAGAGGTCCAACAATATGACAGTAAGCAAAGCCACCTAGAGCTGTAGTTCCCTGCTTGAATCAGTGAGACTGCAAATATTTAACCAGTCCTTTAACTACTATAGCAGCAATATCACAGATGTACAGTAGATTTCTTGAGCCTTTCATAGAACTGAAAAGCTTTTCAAAACACTTTTCATCAAGGTTACATAAACGACCACGTAACAACAAAGCAATACCTATCGGAAAAAAACATTGGTACATAGCAATTGCTATGTGATTAAATGGTATCAAGTGTTGCGGCATTGGTTATTACAAAAGTGTAAGAAGACAATTACCATGAGTGGAACTAAACATCCTATGTAACTACAATGTGTACAGATACTGCTATGTAACTTGGTAGGTAATGTAACCTTGATGTTGCTCCTATTTCTTTTCACAAAATAAACACTGCAAGCCATTCATTCAGACAAATCAGGCATAAAAGGTTATTACATTAAAAATCCTGTATATGAATTTAAATGGTTTGTTATATAGTTCAAGGTAATAACTCACATACTGATATACATAGGTCTTCAAATGGTTCTCATAGTCTAACCTCTCTACAAGTACAGTATGTGATAGTAGGACCATACATGGGAATCAAGAAATGTTGATGTTCAGTGTGACTTTCATTAAACAATCAGCAGTCTCCAGAGTGGTATAAAATAGTTTTGTTGTGTCAGTTTACTACTGCCATTCAGAAAGTGTTTTTGCATACACTTGTTCTTTGTGCTTTGAGTTCATGCTTTCGTCAAACAGAAGACAGAGGTTTATAATGCTGACTACAACCATGTTTCCTACGGGATGGATCGATCAAATTATTTTGATGGTTTTGTGGTTTTGTCTTGTGGACACAGTGGAGTTTGGTTACCTGTGGCTTCAGCAAACTAAGCTCGGCATAATAAAACACCCGTCTATGTTATTGATTCCACCTTAGCAGAACACACGTTCTCGGACAGGTCAACACTTGGGAGTGTAAATTCTAGATTCCTGTCTACCTTGGATTGCCATCCCAAAGACACTACACCTTCTCACAGTTCTTACTCAGGTATCCATTGGAGGAGGGGGGAGGTGTGTGTGCGTGTGTGTGGGTGTGTGTGCACGTGTCTCAAATTTCTGCAGACTGCTGGGCCAAGTTAAGAATAGAAGCATGGTGACACAGATTAGCGCCCCCTCTTCCCTTCTCTCTCTATCACTCTCTCACTAGTGGGTCCCTTTCTGATAGCCTGGGACGCTATATTTAGACACTGACCTGCTCTCCCTGTCTCGGTGGACATGGGGGGGGGGGGGGTTGTTTTATCTGCATTTTATCGACAACATATGCATGTTATTCTTACAGGAATGTTCCTTTTCCATGCACCAAAACCATTAGATATGGTAGATTAGATTAGATAGACCATTAACATAAAGTTCATAAATAGTTAGATTAACAAACAAAAATCGTTTTTTGTTGTTGTTGTAATGTACTAACTGGTGTTCCTGACCTGTAAACAGCACTCTTGAGGTCATTTGGGGTTGTATTACACCTGTGCATCACAAGGCGTACAGGAAAGTCCATCAGGAGACCCTAAATGTCACATCTAATCCTTGAATGGAGGGGGATCTCCTGGATCAGTTACACTGGATGGGTCTGCGTTGGCCTGCATGGGTATGTGCTATGTGCGTCATTTGTGTGCTTCATGCATGAAGTCATATTCAGTGTGTGTGTTTACTGTCTCCCTTGTGTGTGTGTGTGTCCGCGTGCATTGAACCAGTGCCATATAGACACTCGATCAGTGTTTGTTCCTCGGGTCCAGTAAATCTGGGTGGGATCTGTGAGAGGTTATTTAAGGCTGGCTGTGAATCCCCTCTCTATCTGCCCACCATACCCTGAAGCCTCTCCCATACATCCCACCAAGGATCCACAGCCCTGGCCCTCTCACACGGTTCCAGTCTTCCTGCCTCTGTGGCTCTGGCTTAGGGTGGATTTCTTGACATAGTCTCCCTGACACCTGATAAAGGGCAAACAGAGAAAGGAGGTGAGTGGTAAGGCTCACAGCTTTCCGAGGAGGATGACATTTTCTTGTGACAGGTGTGTTGGGATCCTCTGCCTTTAGAACAGCATTGCTACAAGTACAACTGAAAGTGAACTGGATTGTTTTCTGGACAATTTTCCAAGGATTCTTCTTGTAGCTTGGAGATGGTTTATTTAATATTGATCAGAATCTTATATTAATATAAGGATAAATAGAATGTATTTCTAAGGATAAGATATTTATTATCTTATCCTTAGAAATAATCAATACAGGGGCCAATATATATTACCCTAGAATAAATAGTTTTCCTGAGAAAGGGCATTGCAAGGCAGTTTGATCATAATGACTATTGACTTTCCAGAAAACCTGGCGGACAGAGCCAAGTTCAGTCCCAGCCAAAGCAAACACAGTGACTAAAAAAATTAGGCTTACAAAGCAGGTTTGTTGCAGTCTAAAGAGTCCAACTTAAGGAAACGGATATACAACTGAACCTTCCATTTCTTTCCATTGTATAGAGGTCAAGAGATGGTTGCAATTCATATTCCCATGTTTCTCCAAGCTACATTTTATATCTCCTGTCACTTTTTCTGATAACCAACATAACTGTAATATGCATTGTACTTGCTCACCCCTGTACATTCAATTACAAAGTTATGTGCAAGGACTGGTGACTTGTTGAAACTGCATTCAGTAGTAATCATCTTGGAATACCTGAACCCAAATCACACATAATAATTCCCTGAGTAGATAACAGTCACTTAGCTGAAGCAAACTATATTTTATACAAATTAACTTTAGTGGGAAACCGAAAGAGAGGAAATCATTCCATGACTCTACTGTGCTTAAGCAAACAGCTAGAGTAGCAGATGCTTCACTGGTTAAACAACTCAGTGTCATTATTGCCCCTCACAGCTGAAGATGTTTATGGCATTTTAAAGTGCCTCAATTGTCACAGTTGGTACCTATCTGCTATAATGGCTGACATAAGCAAATTAGCAACGGCTGTGCTCTATAGGCTTCTGGGCAAGAGTCCAGCCACAGAGTGACTTAGGGCCTTCCCCTTTGTAAATATTCAGTGAGAGACAAATGTGGGCACCGCACCAAGTACACTTTACAAAAATCTGTATTAGATAGCCATGGTGGGGGAGTGTAAAATTAGTTATACTGGATGACTGCTTTAAGGTAATCCTGTAACATGTGAAAAATGTGTGAGGGAAAAATATGCCACTGGGAAATCTGTGGTTAAATTGCTTCAGGTTGTCACTATTATGTTCTGCAGTAAAAAAAAAAAAAAAAAGGGAATGTTCAACTTCTTACGACCCATGCAAGTTCTGGGAAGGTGCCTTTGGTACAAGGATGTTTCTCATTTTCATCCTATACAAACAATATAAAGTAAATTAACACAGCTCAAACCAGCTCAGTTGTTAAAAAGGCCTCAGAGAAATTAAGTTTCTCTTGTCAAGAGATTCACCAAAATGTCAAAAAGAACATATCAGACCTACTGTTAGCTGTATCAGAAGACAGGAGATTAGTCTGAAAGTAAGAGGAAGTTAGATCATTTCATACAGCCTACAATATCAGATAATATATATAATTTATATTCCTAAAACAGTTTTGACACACCTTGGAAAGATATTTCCACATTGAGATGAAAACTTGAATGAGGAAGAGATCCTTGGATGGTGGTGAAAGCCAAACAGACATTCCAAGCATCGTAAGGAAGTTGTTTTAATTTCCTCTAAAAAGTCCCAGGAAAGTTGGTATAACCTAAAACAGAAGAACATGCTGGATTGCGAAAACAGGTCATCCTATTGCAACATTGATACATCGATGATGATGATTGTATCAGGACCACATTTTTATATGAGACATAGCATAGATAGCATAATTATCATTTTTTACAATACAAATTGTACGTTTAAATTTACTTTATATTGACCAACATTACGTCAAGGAACATATTGATATTTCAAAGAAACATCGGAGTATATTTCAAAGTAACATGCGATGAAAAGTGGCACCTGTTGCATTGTTGCAAAATGTGACCAATTAAACGGGTGTGTTTTTTTAGGTGTACTTCGTCAAACTAAAACATTTTATATATTGTTTTACATTTGAGTCGCACACCGGTCAGCCGTCTCTCTTCCTGCCATTCTGAGTAACTCCATGTGAACTTGATAAGGCACGAGGAGAAACTGGGTCTGTCGACGTCAGCTTCATCTGATTCAGAGCAACATGGCGGAGGTGAGCGGGCTGAGGAATCGTAATCATTTTGAAACAAACTGCAAAAACCGCGTATTTGACAAAGGTAACTTTCTAAACAGTTCAAGGGGGTTTTGTTGGGACGTGAACAAATGTATGTCAGGGGCTCAACTCATACACGAATATAGTTACTCTGGAGTTGAACTATTTGGCTAAGTAGCTAGCTGTGTTTTCAGATGTATGCTTCTGAGATCGCGCCAGTGAAAGGTGTACTGCATTGCTAAACCTAACGTTACTTAGTGCTTGTCAACACAGTAGCCAACGAGTTGATCCAATCCGTCCTGTGACTGCTACGGACTGCTGTCAATATCACATGCATCTTTCTGTCACGTTGGACCGCTTGTCTTCCTTTTCACGTAGCTTTGTTTTAAGTTTGTGTTTCTGGCATTGTTTCTGACTGATGTCCTCGCAAACAGGAATTTTAGAAAACAACTAAATTACCGCTTGCTCTTTCCCCTACTCAACAACGAGCAAGTCCCGTGTCGTCTTAACCGGCTAATGTTTAGGATATTTTAAGCGGGCTATTCTTAGTTTCTTACTGATTTGCTCATCTTTTTATCTAGGTATTCGTTAAACCAGCTAACTTTGCATTTGGCAGCAATGTTTTGCATATGAAACAGCCAATGCCTTCTCATTCTTCGCAGTTTACCATTGTTGATATACCCCGGCGAGACAAGCAAGAACACCTGTTTGTTTTCGTGTCTCGTTGTGTAAGGTGCTGCTTGCCTTGCCATGAGCGCTGATGAAACGCGAGATATGTTTACATACTGTCATCTTACAGAGGGTGGTAAAATACTTATCTAGGGTGCTCCTCACGTGCTTCTGCCTGCACAGCCAGCAGTAACTTTCACTTGGGCCTTTTGTTCTTTAACAGCCCCACTTGATTATGTGGTACACGACAGCCCCAAATATCATGTATATGCACTGGCAGTCAACATGTGTGTGTGTGTGTATACTAATTCCAATGGCAAAACCAATTGTAAATATTGCAACGTGTTGCATTTTTGTCTTGGTGGATATAAGGGAATAGGAAAAGTATTTCATAAGATCACAAGGACCTGTATCATAATGACCCTTGTATGAACATGTTGAAGCACAGCTGGGATTATGTGGCAACAGTTAACACTCTTGCTGGGCTGACTGCACCGCACTTTGGCCTTGGTGGGCTTGCTGGCTGCTGTTGAACGTCTGGCCTGCTTGACACCAGTCCAGACGGGAGCCAAGTCTCCTGGGGATGAATCTCAATAGTCTGAAGAGATGTCTTCATCTCATGTCTTATTCATCTGCTGCACCTACCTTATTGTTTAACCCTCGTGCTGCCTTCGGGTCACATGACCCAAAGGTTCATAACGAACCATCGTTGTGTTTACCCAATTTTACCCAATACAAAAACAAATTAAAATAATTTTCTTTTAACCTTTGCAATGTGGGGGGTCTGAGACAGCCCAACGGTTAAAAGAAAATGCTTCACTTTGTCTTTGTATGCGGTAAATCTGTCGCAATACGACGGTGGGTCACAATGACTGATGGGTCAGAAAGACCCGAAGATAACACAAGGGTTAAAGATGAAAAATAGTCGTCGTCGTCCACCGCTGTCCAACTGGGCAGGGATGAAGAAAACCGCTTAGGAGGACTAGAATGCAGCCCTTGAGCTGGCAACACAGGAGGTGTGGGGTAGACGACTGGATGGGAGTATTTCTGTACATAAAATGACCCTTAATCGAAAGAAAGTTATCCATATTTAGACGGCGCGCTGCGCCAAGTAGAGCAGGGTCTTATCAAGGTTTCTCTGATGTGGTGCAGGACAGAGTTTGTGGAGCTGTTATGAGCCAGAGAGCTGTGATAGAGAGAAGCGGTACCTTAGTCACAGCCATTAAACCCCGACCTGTGCTGCGATGCAGATTACACCCAGGACGATTGGACTGGCCATTAGAAAGATAAGGAAAGAGCCATAATAACACCGAGCTAATTTTGGAACCGTCGGCTCTGAGATTCTGTCAAGGTGGAGACTTGGTGGATGAGTGTGTATTTAAATATTAGTTTGTTGTAGAATCCAATTTAACCCTTGTGTTATCTTCGGGTCATTCTGACCCTCAGTCGTTGTGACCCACCGTCGTATTGCGACAACTTTACCGCATACAAAAACAAAGTAAAGCAATTTTGTATTTTTGTAAGCATGCGTCAGACCCCCCACATTGCGAAGGTTAAAAGAAAATTATTTTTATTTGTTTTTGTATTGGGTAAAATTGGGTAAACACAACGATGGTTCGTTATGAACCTTTGGGTCATGTGACCCGAAGGCAGCACAAGGGTTAAGGACTAGGGCTTTCCATCTCTTTCTCTCACACACATACACTTTCTCACTCTCCCTCACAAAAAATAACGTATACCTGCAGCCAATCCATGAAAACATCTCTCGTCTTCTCTATAGAGCTAGCTGTTTCATCTTATAAAGCAAAGCTACTTAAATTACCCGTCTTCTGTGTCCTAGAATGGTGCTTCAAATACAGACCCGGCTATGTGGACCTAAGGGTGGAGTGGTCTAGTTTAACTCGGGCTAAAAACAAACAGCCAGTCGATGACACAGATGTCCAACTTAGTATCAGTTACAGCTCTAAAGCAGTAGCCTACATAGAATACAATGGAAGCACTGCTGCCAGTCTGCTAGCATCAGGTGTAACTGTACTTTGAGATGAAGTGTTCTTTGTTAACATGTAGTCTACATGGTTTCAATGTGCCCCAGGCTGATTGGCTAAGATGAATATCTTATCTAATATTCCTAATATTGAATGTTTTCTAGCGAAGTGTTGTGTTGTTTTTCCGTTGAGGGAAGTGTGTGTGTGTGTGTGTCAGCGGGGCACCTCAGCTGGCTGTGAAGGCAGCTGGGTGGAGCACTGTCATGTTCTCTCCTGCCTTCTGTTCCCTCTCTGTTTCTGGCATCCGCCACCAAACGCTGTTGTTTACCATAGCAGGACCACATCACAGTGCTACCAACCCATCATACCCAGCCTTTAATAACCCCAAACCACACGCAGCCCTGGCCATTGGCTGGGTTTGTGTACAGGACAGGTGGGCTTTTTGATAAATGTTCAAATTCTCAGTGTCATTTGGCACGATTAGAAGTGCATTTGGCACAGGGTGAAGTGTCAGTGCAGAGAGAGAACCCGTCCATGACGGAATCCTTCATATGAAGCGTGGTTGAGGGACTGAAGACTCAAGGTTTTGTCAAAAGTGTGGGCCAAGATAACTGTAAAGGTGTTGTGATCAGCAAGGACTTTGACTTCATCTTGATACAGGAAAGTAGGCTGGTTTCTATCAGGTTAATGACGCATTTGTCTCATGCCACCCCTAACAGTGATCTAATTGAGTGAATAACCAAACCTAGAGCCTAGATACCTGTTCTACCTGTTCCGTTTGGTGTTGCCAGTCAGGATAACTGGGGCAGGATGAGTTGTTTCCTGTCAATGGGAGTGCCTTTATTTCGAATACAATCAGAATGATTCCAACGACAAGAAGAGGACACATTCTTCTTCAAGCTGAAGTAACGTCCTTTCAGTTAGGCCTACTTAGAGAGCAGAAACTACAATAACATTTTTGAAATCTTTCCAATCTGGGCTTTTGTGTAATGCTCACATTGTTTGAGATTTTAGAGCCTTGCCTGATTTCTTGTTACGATCGTTCAGTGTGTGCTATACACAACCAGTCCAACTGTGACCCGTTAGGTCTTAGTCTTACTTAAAACCCTAGCTCCATTTTCCTCTGGCCCTCATACACTATCTATTGCCCAGCAGTACAGGGTGTACTGCTGCACAATAAGGGGACTGGCTTTTAGAATTCAGCTCCATGACTGGACAGCTTGCAAATTGCCTGTGCATTATTCTATAAATCATCTGAATCATTCAACGGTGGGGGAATTGTGGCACCTAATTGTTTATCATATCCAGATGTTGGATTTCATTTCTATTCTGCCCCCCTCCACAGCCATAGGCTGGTCTGACAGCTGTCTCTCCTCTCTCCCCTAGGTGTGAGTGGGGTCGAGGATGTCCCAATGATGCCCCCAGACAGTAAGCCTCCCCTGGCCGTGCCTGAGGATGCCAGGGAGGAGGAGACCGATGAACCCCAGGATCTGTACTCGGAGCCAGGCTTAGACACTGACCCGCCTTCCCCAGAGGAACCAGAGCCAGAATCTGTGGTCGAGGAGGAGGAGAAAGCCCGGCCCATCCAGATAGTTCTGGCCCACGAGGACGACCACAACTTTGAGCTGGATGTTGTAGCGCTGGAGAAGCTGCTTCTGCAGGATGAGATCAGGGATCTGAACGTGGTGGTGGTGTCTGTAGCCGGAGCCTTCCGGAAGGGCAAGTCCTTCCTGCTGGACTTCATGCTGCGCTACATGCACAACCAGGTGAGATACTCGCCCCAGTACTGACAGCGCTGGGCTGGGCAAGACATAACCAGTTCTGTGGTGTACATATGCTCTAGACAGGCATGCAATACCATGCACAGCTTTTCTAACCGCGCTCCTATTAGTTCCAACGCAAACACATTGACAGAGTGATACTGTGTGTCAGAACCAGGTGAGCTACCCTAAAGAGGTTTCAATCTGAGCCAGATTTTTTGTACATCCACCTCCCTGAAACAAAGAACAGTTGTTCACACACGCAAATGAGTACAAAAGACACGGTGGTCCAACAAGGATCCTATTTGTTCTCACACAGTCCTCTGGGATGTATTGAGAAGTGTTTAGTTCCTCCTCGCTTCATCTCAGTCCTTCCTGAAGGTGTATTCCATTCCTAGATTCCCTTTGTCGTGCTAATTAGCTGTTCCCCAAGTTGTACCCCAGAAGTTTTTTTTGTCTCATCACCATTTAATTAGAATGAGGCGATGCCTTTTCTGGGGTTTTCTGGGACGGGAGTTCCCCGGGGCGGAGGTGCGCGTCACCGTGGCTGTGTCTCTGGAACGAGGATCTACGAGCCAGACTGGTGCGCTTCTGTCGATGCAGCCGGCAATCGATGTAGCTCGTCGTTTCGGAAGGGCAGGCTCAGCTGTGACCTCACGTAAACGTCTGTATTTAAAGAGACAAAATGCTAAACCAACAATTAGTCGAGGCTTATTGTTTCATGGCAAGGTGGTAGCAGGAGTCTGACAGATGGTGGACTGACCAGTCCCTCGTCCACAGTCCTGCTGCAGCATCAGCTGCTGAGACAGGAACAGACCAGATCGTCTTACACACAGCTGCCACATGTCACCGTACAGTGGGTCAAGAAGGGAGTGTTTCTGTGGCAACCAAGTGTCGCCCCGGACAACTAACGGTTTCCCTGCCTGGCTCCGGATGAGTGACAGCAAAGTGAAACCTGATTAGAAAAGCATAAGGTCGCGGTCGAGTGTGTGTGCGTCTGTGTCCGTGTGTGTCTGAGTGCCTGTTGGCGTGTGCCTGCTGAGAACACACAAGGTGACACTCCCAGGGCAGAGAGGCAGTGATTGCCGTGTGTGTGTTCTCCACTCCATCTCCTCCAGGGTCAGCTGTTGAGGGCGAAAAGTAATCCTCATGTTCCATCAGCAACACACACTGTAACTGCACACTGTGACCCCGCCAAAATGACTAGCAGCACCCCCAGACACAACCAGCATCCACACATCACTCTCCATTTCCAGCAGGTCCTTCACAGGTCTGTTTTTGTATCCTGTTGAATCCATATACACCATCTTGAGGTGCTAGTTGAACCTTTTATATTCAACTCTCACAGTCACAGAGATGAGAGGAATAGAGTTATGGCATAGCTGTGCTCTGTGGCAAGTGATATTTCTACGAGATCTGTCCATTTAAACCCCTCCTTATTGTGGAATCTACTCTCTGATTTAACACTATGAATATGATTAAACAATGGTTTTGTGATTATCAGCCAGTTTCCCACACATGTATTAAGCCTAGTCCTAAACTAAGAGAGAAATTCTATGAAGATCTTTATTGGAAAAGGTTTTCGTCTAAGATCAGGCTTTATCCAGGTCTGGGAAACTGAGCCTATATGTCACTTGCAGTCATGATTATCTTAAACATTTTACCTTGACCTAACTCTCTGGAATGCTGCCAAGGCACTACACACACACACACATACACACACCAGACCCTAAACTAGTTGTTTCAGCACACAGCTAATGATCAGCTATGAATTGCATGCTTGTAGCCCAGGGCTACAAGCATGCATTGTCTTGATAGATTACTTTGGCATTCATACAACCCTGTTCTGTTATCCTTGACCTATCTTGTACAAAGGGCTTAGTCAGCACTAGTGTAATAAACATCTAATGCCAATTTGGCTTTACTTCTGAATTAGTAGTCAGGTCTGAATATGACACCACAGGGCCCCCCAGTGGCCATCTAATGTAAATGCATGTCAGTAGGAAATGCGGCAAATCTACACAAACGGTCTGTGTCTCATTTCTTCCCCCCTCTCTCTCTCTGCCTCTCTCTGCACCTCTCCCTTCCTCCCTGTGGTGCCAGCAGCACTTGGACCAGTGGATGGGGGGGGATGACGAGCCCCTGACAGGCTTCAGCTGGAGGGGGGGATGTGAGAGGGAGACCACCGGCATCCAGGTCTGGAGCGAGGTGTTTGTGGTGCCCAAGCCAGACGGCAGCAAGGTGACACACACACACACACACATATGTCCACGCATCCTATTATATGAACACACACCAGCAGAAACGTCATGTGTTCACATGCATACACAGCATTCTATACAAAGACCAGCAGCAGATTCCAACCTGCTCTGCTCTGTTGGCAGGTTGCAGTTCTGCTAGCCGACACCCAGGGGGCGTTTGACAGCCAGTCAACCATCAAGGACTGTGCTACTGTGTTTGCTCTCAGCACCATGACCAGCTCAGTACAGGTAGGTGTGTGTGTGCGTGCGTGCGTGCATGCATGCACATGAAAGATGGAGAGACAAATTGTTGTACTGCAGAAAATGACTATAAACCCAAGTTAGTGAGGTGATTGAGGTGAAGATGATTGCTTCCAAATGTCAGTAGCCGTTTCATCTTTCTATATGGTTGCAGGTATATAACCTGTCTCATAACATACAAGAGGATGACCTGCAGCACCTCCAGGTAAACACTGAATAGCTCCAATTATGGATGGCTCCTTCTGAGAACTGTTGGTGGCTTCAGGACTGAACTTTCGCTCTCTCTGCTCTCCTTCTCTTTTATCTCTCTTTGTCTCTCCTCCCCCTGCACTCTCTCTCTCTCTGTCGCATAGCTCTTCACAGAATATGGACGTCTGGCTATGGAGGAGATCTACCTGAAACCCTTCCAGGTAACGCACCCAGTCTGGAGATGGACCCTGCATCTGGGAACATCTGTCATGGAAGCACTCAGAACCGCATCTAGGATCTAGTTTTGAACTCAGTGGTCGTTGTCGTTTTAGTCTCTGATGTTCCTGATCCGGGACTGGTGCTACCCCTATGAACACAACTATGGCCTGAAGGGGGGCAACCACTTCCTGGATAGGAGACTGCAGGTGGGTGGAGTCTGGTCCATACACTAGCATCTGGAATAGAGCACCCAGACAGAGAGATTTTTAAAACCTCTCAGCATATCCTCTATTTCAATAAATTTAAAAAAAGAGAAAAACAAAACTGTGAGCAAATTGTGTGTGTGTGTGCGTGCACTCCCAGGTGAAGCAGAACCAGCACGAGGAGCTGCAGAACGTCAGGAAGCACATCCACTCCTGCTTCACCACCATCGGCTGCTTCCTGCTCCCTCACCCAGGCCTCAGGGTGGCCACCAACCCTAACTTCGACGGCAGGCTCAAAGGTCAACGCTCCCCCATCTGCTCCCCGAGGACGATCACATCCAGCATCACATCTAGCATCACATCCAGCATCACACACCATCAAAGCACTAAAGAATACACATTTGGAGACACAGTGTTGATGATGATGATGTCGTTGTCTCAGATATTGACCCGGACTTCAAGCAGGAGCTGGCCGACCTGGTGCCCCTGCTGCTGGCCCCTGAGAGGCTGGTCGAGAAGGAGATCGGCGGGGTTAAGGTCACCTGCAGAGACCTGGTGGAGTACTTCAAGGTCAGGCTTCTCCCCACCCCCCCTCGCTCTGCCGCGATGGCAGCTCACACTGCAGTTAGGAGAGCACCTGTCGAGGGCCCCACTCACCACAGCATCACTCCTCTCCGAGGGAGCCATTCAGAACCACACATCACTGTTTGCTTATTCAAAGATCAATTGGGATGGTGGATGCATGTTGGAGTCTCTTCTAACCGGGGCGTCTGAACTGATCTCTCCAGGCCTACATCAAGATCTACCAGGGGGAGGAGCTTCCTCACCCCAAGTCCATGCTGCAGGTCCGTACTGCTCTTGCATGGTTTCTTTATTTTCCATCTGATCCGATCCCTCCATTCCTCAGTCTATTCCAACACGCTCCTCTGTTACCTAGGCAACAGCAGAAGCCAACAACCTGACGGCAGTGGCCGGAGCCAAAGACACTTACAACAGGAACATGGAACTGGTGGGTTCTGGAGCACATATATACACACACATACACACACCTAGCCTTTTTATGATGATCACGTATTCTGAGAAACTATTAAAAAAAAAATTTACAGTGGGATTTGTAAACAAAGGCCTATGTATTCTACTCAGTATCCATAACCCATCAATTTGGCTGCAGCATTAGAAAACCTTCCCAAGCGCTCATGTTGTCTTGTTCCCCCCCCGTGTCAGGTCTGCGGAGGGGACAAGCCCTACATCGCCCCTGCCGACCTGGAGCGCTGCCACGACGACTTCAAGGAATGCTCCGTGAGCCAGTTCCGGGCCGTCAAGAAGATGGGCGGCGAGGACTTCTGCCTGCGCTACCAGCAGCAGCTGGAGGGCGAGCTGGACGAGGCCTACGCCAACTTCACCAAGCACAACGACGGCAAGAACATCTTCTACGCCGCGCGCACGCCCGCCACGCTCTTCGCCGTCATGTTGGTCACCTACGTGGTGTCCGGGGTGACGGGCTTCGTGGGGCTGAGCACCCTGGCGGCGCTGGCTAACCTGGTGATGGGGATGGCTCTCATGGCGCTGTCGACCTGGGCCTACGTCAAGTATTCCGGAGAGTTCCGGGAGCTGGGGACCCTCATAGACCTGGTGGCTGAGACCCTCTGGGAACAGGTGGGTGTGAGGGTGAGAGAGGGATTTTTGAGGACCTTTGTGTGGTTTGTCAAGATTTTCGAATCTCTTTTTCAGCATTGTTTGATCATAGATCATTAATTAGGAAAAGCTAATTAAGGAATCTTGCTAATTCAGGCTGTGGAGCTCCATGATTCTGTCTGTTGTGTCTGTCTCGGATATTCCTTTGGATATTCATGTCCCTGCTCCGGACTACAGATCATCACATCACCCCAATCCCCCAACCCTCTTCAATCGTCCTTCAAACTCTTTATCTTCCAATGATCCTCTTTCTTTCATCCCTTCATTTTACACCGCCACCCAATCAACTCTTTTTTTTTGTTCCTCTCTGCTATCTGATCGCTCAATCAGACAGTGTTCTATGTAATCCTTCTCTCCTAATCGGAATCCTCCCTCCCTCCTCTCTCTGCCTATCAGAGGACACCCAGAAAGGTGAGAGAGGTGGCCGCTTGGTCAGTCATACCTCTTGCCTGTCTGTGAAGCTCTTACCGAATCAACTGTCTGGTCTATCTCTGGTTGTCTTTCTCTAACTCCTAACCTCCCCCTCCCTCCCCCCCCCCCGTGTCTACAGGTGTTTTGGGAGCTTTTTGAGTCTGCAAAGCGTCGAGTCGCTTGGAGCTCTTTCCTCCCAGCAGCCCCAGAAGCAGGACCAGCCCAGAGATTCAGACTGTCCTCCTTAGCTTCCTCCAGCCAGCACGACAAGACTAACTAGCATCTCTCTGGCTACGCTAGACTAAATTAAGCTAAGATATGCTAGCTGCTATGCTGCCTTTAGCCTTCCGCTCTGGTCCTTCTGTCTCGATGCAGGGGCCGGGGTGGCTGGATTTACCCGCTCCACCCTGCCCATGTCTGGGGACTCAGGTTGGAACCCCTCAATCCTCTCTCCCTGAATGTTAGCACAGCACGCCCGCTCGCAAAAGAGAGGGACTCTTTTTTGGGGGGGATGATTGACGTTATGTATTTCAGTTGCCATTATCTTCTTTTTTTGTGTGTGGAGGTGATCTTAAGTGTTTGTGGTCTGCATGTTGGATGGTTTCTCTACTTTTGCTTCTTCTCACCCATTTCTTTTTTACTCTTTAGTTTGTCCACGTCGTCACATAACCACCACGGTGATTTGAACAAGTCTTTTAATCACACCCCTCCTCTCTCTCTTCCCCCCCCCCCCCCCCCCCCCCACGTGTCTGGTGTTCCTGTTCTCTATCACTCTACAAATGATCCTTATCTTTCCCCTCTTTCCTGTCCTCTCGCCTGTGTGCTCCCCTCTCTCCTCCCTCCCGTGTCTCCAGGTGTTGAAGCCCCTGAGTGAACACTATATGGAGGACGGCGTGAGGCAGACTGTGGTGAACTCTCTCAAAGCCAGCCTGACAGAGCAGGCTCCGCAGCGCGCCAAGTTAAAGGCCCGCTGATTCTCTCCCCCATCCCCCCTCACTCACTCACTCGCCCGATCACTCAGTGTGCTAAGTCCAAGAGCTGTGGAACTGTTCAAAACCAAAGTTGAGTCCCCCCCCCAAATCCCTTCGGCCCTCTCTGTCTGCTGTAGTACTGCTAAGACTGCTGGCTGCTCTGCTCCACATCGCCCCCCAGTGGCCGAAAAGGATGTTCAACAAGCAATGAAAGGGGAAGTCATTATCTGCATCTCTGGTCTGCTCTCTCACTCTCTCTTTCTCTGTCTCTGTATTTGGCCTTTACCAAAATCTGCCCTACTGATACTCTTGAATGTGCCATGTTGTTTATGCACCTGCAAATGCTAGCCATCGCGTACGTGCCCACACACGCACAAACTTCTGTCAGGATCGCAAGTGATATGAAATGGAACGTCAGGGATACAGGACAAATCAGCGTCTGTCACATCCAGTCAAGAGCAAATTGCACTTGTTTGCGTGTCAGCAGTACTTCAGGGATAAAAACGGCTGTTTTATAGTTGTGACAATGGATGCAAAACGAATCTGTCTGCATGTGTACTGTACCCAAGTTAACCTGGCCTGAAACAGCTCCCTTGCCACCCTACCTAGAATAGATCTGAGAAGATGGATAGGTCTAAGCAAGATGGTTTACCTTCGGATAGACTGGGAGGAATGGCCTGTACCATATCATGCCCTCTGCTGTATCATATTGAGTCTCTTGTCTCGAGGAACTAGGGACTGTTTCTGAACGGGCCATCTGAGTCGATGCTCTCGCTCTCTCATTCTGTCTATTTAAAAGAGATGAACTGTAGAAAACAAACTTTTGGTCTGTAATTGTTTAGGATTCTGTTTTTTTTTTTGACAACTGACCCTGCATCTTAGCTGTAGTGTACCTACCAGTATTCCCCCTCTGCTCCCTGTTGAGAGCTGAAGTACGTAGCGTAGAACGAGCCAGGCCCCATGGCTATGCTTCTGGAGCAGGGGAATGGTATTCTGACCATTTCACTCATTTGCTTTTTCTTTAAAACCCACAAATTTTAAGTGGTAGAGAACAGATATTACAATGCTTCTTTTTTGAATCTTCACTAATGGTAATATCATGTAAGAGTACACTGTAGAATCAGTTCCATCCACAACTGTCTTGCCTTGAAAGAGCCAGTCTGTACAGTCTCATTTTATATGTATATCACAAATAGGGCATGTATGTGACATATTTAATACAATTTGTATACATTCTATAGTGAAATTGTTGACTTGACTTGATTTTTTTTTTTTTTTTTTTTTTGACCAGCTAGAACCAGGGTTTGGTTTGTTATAGGATTGTTCCCAAATAAGGATTAGTTCTAGTCAGTTATGGTTAAAACAATTCAAGATTTGTAGCCCTTGTATTCCACCTTTTGGACAACAAAGCTTTTCTGGAATGTGATCTCTGGGTTGAGATGTTTTGTCTGTCTGATTTTAAATCCATTTCCTGTAATTTATTTTTCAATAAAGAACTTTTGAGCTTATTGAATAAAAATGAAAATATTCACGTGACTTTGGTCTGTTTTCTGGGAAAAACTTTGCCACTGTTAAATGGATTTGGTGTAAAAAAATAAATAAATAAAAATGTACATTTGTCACAATAGTACCAAACTTGGTAGACATCAGACTGTTTAGTTGGAAGGTGTCATATCTCTGCTGTCA
Organism: Osmerus eperlanus; assembly: GCF_963692335.1. Classification (NCBI taxonomy): domain Eukaryota; kingdom Metazoa; phylum Chordata; class Actinopteri; order Osmeriformes; family Osmeridae; genus Osmerus; species Osmerus eperlanus. Next base: position 18,084,698 of record NC_085023.1, read on the forward strand.
AACATCAGATCTTCTGTCAGGGTTCCTGCAGGTTTCAGTAAGTCAAATTTAAGACATTTTTAAGACTAAAGATTGAAATTTAAGACCTACACAACGCATAATTCAAATAATTAATTTCATTCAGCAGTAAGTACTAGGGGTGGGGAAAAAATCGATTCACATATGAATCGCGATTCACATCGATTCAGATTTGAACACAAGACCTCTCCCCAGAAGCCCACATCCTTAACCACTGAGCTATCAGGGATCATAACAATCTCCACTCAAAAGAAAATATGACATTGAACTATCTAGTTGTAACAACCTGCAGAGTTGGGGTGTCAGAAAACCAGGAGAAAGCAGGGCTCTCCTGTTAACTGAGTTAACAGGGGTGCATGCTCTTTCAGACATGATGGTGCAGTACTGCAACAGCCTGGGTTCAAATCCAAATTTTTAATTGTTTCTTTTAACTTGTTACATTGTGGTCATGTGGGACTCCCCCAAGCCCCCCCGTAATTCGAACCCTGGACTATAAAGCTCCGCTTTGTAGGCTACGACTGCAACTTTGTAATAACTTTCTGCGAAATTTCTAGAAATGAACGAGGGTAAAACCTTTTTTAGACCCGACTAAATGAAATGTAAGACCTGCAGTTAAGAATACAGAGAGGAGTTAAAAATACACAAAGGTTTATTTTTTTTATGACAAACAGGTTGTAAAGGCAATGATTTGCATATTTGATAAAAAAAAGGTGTTTTCATGCCACATTCTAATTCAACACAAAAAAACTATTATGCCAGTTAAGCACATCACATTTAAATAATTTGAAAATACAATCTGACATAGATCCACAATGTTATAACTAGTGTAAAATACAAAATGGTTTTGGTGGTAAACGGTTCATAACACTGTTCAGAAAACTAATGTATTTATTTATACAGTAGCTGCATGTGATCTTTTGTGCTTTTAACTGCAATTTTTTTTATAAAGGTTATGTCAATAAGACAGCTATACCATGAATATACACACAAACATTGGCATAGTCTTGGAACATTTTACCTTTAAAAAGGTATTTCTAAACTATAACGTTTGTACAATTCAATTAACATCACATAACTACATTAATAGTTGGATAGTCTGACTTAAGTCACTCACAACACAAACACACAGAGTTTTGAAAATGTGAGGTGTACTTGATTTAGCTTCCATGGTGGCAATGGGTAAATATATTGGGAAAGCATTTGGCATCTCAGTTTTGTATTGAACCTGGGGCAGACAATACCCAATACAATTTGACCTGTTTGAACTTTGAAAAGTTCTTTTGAAAAACAATGGACAAGATTGAACGTTTTCTTTCTCAGCTGTTTTAGAGAAATGTGACTGAGATTGAAGGCCCTCCTGCCTCAGTGCATCTTCAGTCTTCCCCTGAGGATGGGATGAATGTCGAAACAGAACATAAGTCAGTACCACAGATCACAGCTGGAAGAAATTTCAGTTGCATTCTTTTAGAAACAGAAATATCTTCAACAGCTACTTGAGAGGTTGTAAACCACAGATTCTTAAGACTCCAGAAGGGTTGAGTCTGTAGTGTTCAGTACACAGTGACCAGCGTTCTGCTTTCTGACACAAACACGAGTCAGCATAAAGCAATCGATCTTATTCTTCTTCCCCCTCAAAACCCCCTGTCTTCCAGTCCGGGTTGGGGGTGGTGGGGGGGTGGTGGTAGGGAGGGGAATCGACGTGTCCTGAGGGTGGGGGTCCTCAGGGTTTCAGATCATGATCCTAAACGCGAAGGAGAGGGCGGCTCCCAGAGCCAGACCCAGGGACAGGAAGAAGGCCATAATGGCTCCCGCCGTCTCTGACTCATGCTGCGCCACTTTCCTGTAAGGAGACGGAGGGGAGAACCATGAGCGTCACGCAACAGAGCTGAGAAGACATGGGAAGTTTCACTCAGGACAACGGTTTATGAATTCATCCTGATAAAACAAACATCTAGCTTTGAGATCCCAAAAATGTGCATCCTCCCCCCCCCTTCTCTCAGACATACTTGGGTCCAAAGCACATGCAGAGGCTGGCCAGGTATCCGTTGGAGAAGGAGAAGAGGATCATGAAGATGATGTACCAGGCATCGTGGGAGAAGAGCACAGGCAGGTAGCTCCTGGGCTGGACGTTACACAGCATGAAGAGAGGCACAAACACCAACCTGAGGCCTACCAAGGTAGGCAGCCACATGCTGTCCTTACCGGGCTGTGAGGGAGGGGAAGGGAGGTCAGTATATTGTAATAAAATTGTTGGTAAAAAAAATAATACAATCCCCAGTGTGGTTGCAATCAGGCAAATCCAATATAAATCCTCCCACACTGTGGGAGGATAACAGACCCTGTTTTCTTGTGTCAACAAAAAGATCCACACACTAATACATTATTTGCTCTGCATGCTTGAACTCATCCTCCATCATCCATCATCCCACTTCTGGAGATTTGCCTGTATCGTACAGCAAGCCAGAGAACCAGAACTTAGCTCTTCCTTTTTCCTTGTATTCCTGAAAGTCCTAGACAGCATCGTAAAGTTATCACAGTATGATGGGTAAGACTAACAAGAGTCTGGGGTTTGCACTAGAATCCAGTCTGATGCATAGAAGTTCTATAGAACTGAAGTGCTCAACAAAAGAGATCTTATGCCCACCCCCTCTGCAGTAGGGAGACAGCCCACTGGTTAGGGTCTTTTGCTATAGCCTGGCCTCACTAAAACCTCAGCTAACATAATTTCCATTAAGTATGAGGAGAATAGGCCCCTGACCCTTTCAACTCACTCTCAAAACTCAGTTACATAATAGACGAGGCTGGCCTGTATTGTTACTACCAAGGCTTCTTCATGGCTGCCTTGAATCTAATTATTGTAACTGGACAATTGAATAGGATATGAGTACAGGAATGTGGGGGGATTGTATTAAGATAGGAATGTATAAACTAAACATTGTGTGTGTGTGTGTGTGTGTTGCATTTGCATAAGGGCATTTCAGTTCAGACTGAGAGGAAATATTCACAGCCACCAAGGACGGCTAATGCAAGAGTTAACTTTGACTAGCATATAGAGGGGAAGTCCAGTCAAGGATGTTATTGATTAGAAAAGAGTGTATGGGAGGACAACCACATAATCAAGTGAAGCCACTTACTAAACTGAATTGGAGGGAAATTAAATCAGATGTAAAACGGTTGTCAGAACTCTAACCACCCGTTAGCATCTAACGTTAGCATCCTAGGAGCTTGGTTCGGACTATTCTAGGACACTCACACAGGGCAAATGTGGAGAATCTAGAAGCCTCCCTCTTCCGCACCCCTCAAGCTACTTCCTCGCACCAGACGACGTTCCAATATAAACCCCCGGCTTGCACATCAAAGCCCTTTATGTTCCAACCATTGTTGTTTTCTTTTTTGTCATGTTCCACAGAACCGCTGAACCATGGAAGTCATGAGAAGTTACTGCGTTCAAATGCACTTCAAAAAAATGCATCAGGGCATTGTTGAATCTGTGTGTCTGTGTCTCTTAACCCAATGACGAGATTGTATAAAATGGAGAAATCTCTCCCGCAAAACATATTTACATATAGCGCATATTGGGTGTGTTTAAGAACCTGGGTTAAGAGGTTTTACAAAGCTATTGCCATGAGAGTCTAAAGCCCATACCAAATACTTTGTGGGTAAGTGGAGACTGAGGAGAAACAAATGTTTTCTGTTTCCAGGGGCTTGGCCAGGGGGGATCCCTTTTGCAGGCGAGAACAGATGTTGTGGGACCCCAAGCCAACAAACTCTGGTTCTATCCAGATGTACACTTCTGACTTTTGTGTCAGATCTCATTTGTTCCGACCAACATGAGAGTGTGTCGGAAGGAGGTAGGATAGACTGGGAAACTTGGAGCTAAAGGGGAAGTTTTGCTGTATCAGTGGTGGTGGTGGGAGGGAGGTGGATGAGTGGGTGGGGGAGGCGGGGGGGGGGCAGGGGGGGTAGTTGATACTCACCCACATACAGACACCAGTCAGGCTCCTCCCGGCCCAGTCCATCACATTGAAGAGCAGGAAACACGACACAGGGATGAAGTAGGTGTCTGGGAGAAGACAACCTCAACGTCATGATCAGCAGCTGAAAAACAGCCCTTGTGCTACAGCATCCACCCTCTATGGTGAAGAGGAGGATTCCTCTGAAAGGCTGTCGAGGTATCACTGGTGTCATTATGTAAAGAAGTTGACCTCTCACCCCAGGTACCTCCGTCGGCCACGGTGGACTTGACCTCCACTGTGATGGCGGGGAACGTTCCGATGGTGACGGTGAAGACAAAGCACACAGACAGGGCCGTCACCCACATCTGCAGGACAGAACACACACACACACACACCAAAATCAGTCTTATTCCACCACAGGCACACAGACTGGTAATTGACAAGACATCTACAGCAGAGTGTGCATCTGTGACGGCTAGGCTAGCTCTGGGGGTAGCAGCAGGGTTAGGCTGAGTGCAGGTAAAAAGACAGCGATGGAGGACTCCCGTACCTGTTTGAAGATGCCAATTACAGAGGGTGTGGACTTGGTGTCTTCTTCAGTTAGACTGACCACTGGCCTCTTCTCCCCTGGGCTGTCTGAAACAACAACACACACTGAAATAACACACACGCATCTAATCAATCACACTTTCACTCACACACAGGCAAGTACATTCATGCACTCATAGGGCATACTACACTGAGCATGGGAGGACCTCCATGTGTGGTTCGTGGTTTAAAGCCAGAGTGTCATTACAGACTGAAGGAGACACCAAGAATCAACAACATTCCAGATCTAAAAGCTCAGTATTTACAACAACACATGTGACCCCACCCCCATGTAAACATGTCTCACAGAGACAAAACAGTTCTACAGACAAAACAGGCTAGCAGGCAGTGAGCAACACCTCCATCCACACCCGTGTTACCTTTCCGGAGCAGATCCATCTTGTTCTCCTCGTCGCCCGAGGGTCTGGAGCCGTTACACTCCAGGTGGTACTGGAAGAAGTCCATCTGGGGAAGGACGAAGTAGGATAGGATGGCCAGCAGGATCACCACACAAGCTGTGATGAAGTAGCCAAACGCACTGTCCTGCAGGGCGGAGCCACCTACACACACACACACACGGGGAACAGTAGGCCATGAGGATTCGAGTTCCCGCTCCTGAGAGGATATCCTAGAATTCAGGTCTAGGAGAATGTGGCCAGTTGGTTGGTTGGTTAGTCACTCACTGGCCAGGGCACAGATCATGGAGAAGGCAGCGAAGGTCCCGGCCAGACCCTGGCCACTCATGATGGGGGTGGTGTAGGAAGCTGGCAGCATGCCCGCCAGACCAAACAGACTGCCCTGCAGCACGGCACCAAACGCTGAGGGCAGAGAAACGGAGACACATGGTCAAACATCCGTCATTCAACAGCGCATTGCAGAGGGGTTTTAAAACCACAAGTTCCCTCTCCAAAGTTCCCCTTTCCAAAGGAAGCAGGAAAGTCAGGGAGAGGGAGAGTAGAAAGGCAGAGGTGGAAAGATCTGCTTTGGGGGAAACAGACTGTGGGTAAAAAAGAAAAGGGTGTAGTCTCAACTGCACACAGAGGTCGACTGGGATTATAGAGAACAGTTACAACTTCCCAGAACAGACGTGAACGCAAGCAGCAGGAAACGAGACAGCGGAGCGCGTTGCGTAACTCGTTCTTCTTCGTCTACACTGCCCTCCAATGAACAAACTGGTACAAGAAAAACATGATGACCAACATCAAAGCCTTCCTTCTGGGTCCCGCCGTCCCGCCCTCTGAACAGAGCAGAGATGACTGTTCTTCACAGGGCTTCAGGGGGTCAGGCCCAAACCACCAGGGGAGGGAACCTCACCCTGGTGCTGTACCCCTCTGCAAATAAGCCAGCCTAGCCGGACAGATTAATAAGCAGCTTAGCGTCATGCAGGAGGAAAGACTGTGTTTGTGTTTGTGTGTGTGCGTGTGTGTGTGAGACTACATTCCTGCATGTCCGTGTGCTACCCCCCCCTTGCCTCACTCACAGTTGATGCAGATGATCTTGATCATGGTGAGGCAGAAGAAAGGCAGGGGAGCCACGTCCACCTTGACCAGCACAGCGGTCATCAGGAACACCACCAGGATGACCGTCAGGCTGCCCGAGATACGCAGCTTCTGAGGGATCCTGTGGGGGAGAGGACACAAGTTCTGCATTACAATAAGGAACTGGATCAGGTGGAGAGATCTGTATTAGCCCAGCTTCTAATATGTGCTATATTTGTGTATTTTCTGTTTATTTGTGATGGTACAGAGGAACATGTGCTCAACGTGGATATGAGTTTATTAAATCAGGAAGTTTGCCTTTTGCTCTACTTTCAGACCTCTGAGACTTTGCTATGGGAAATGGGTAAGATGCTAGTAGGTCAGACAAGGGAGGAGAGCGATTGAAAAAGAGGTGAGGGCCAGAGAGGAATGTGGGGAAGGGGATAAAGGAGGAGAGAGTTAGATGAATAGCATTCCTGGGTGTGTTTTTCCAGGAGAGCAGGAGCCCCTTTCAAGATCTCGCTAAATCCCGCTCAAATTAAAGCAAACATACTTCTGGCCAAAAGGGTTTACGTATACCCAATATATACTATAGTTCACATATACATCAATATACCATGGGGAGTGTGTGGTCCACTCTGGGGTTGTGGAAGGGGCCAGTGGTCTGCTGTGTTCTCCTAGCCAACCTGGAGTAAAGACCATGTGTACATCAGTATGTGTCTTCACCTCTGGTGGATGAAGGAGTTGAGGCAGGTGAAGATGAGGAGGGGCACCATGGCACACAGCGTCATCACGTTGTTGAACTTCGATTCCAGAACGTTCCGCGTGTCCACGCCTGGCATTGTCGAGTTGAGGGTCTGATTGGCCGTGGCATCGCTCTGTGGGTCCTTCAGGCGGCTGGTGAAGTACTGGGGAGGGGGAGGGGGGACAGTCAGACTCTGTACCAACCTGACACCTACTGACTGTGTTTGTAATCTAGCACACCGTGGCTTGTCGAAATCAACTTGAATAATGATCACTTGGTTCAAGAAATACGGTTGAGAATGTAATTATTCATGGGGATTCCATGCTCAGTCATCTGAGACTTCCAGCGGCCAGAGGGGTTAATGTTGGAATCTGACCCAGGAGGAGGGAGAGACACCTGGGGTCGACCTCACGACCAAAACTACTCTACCCCATACTACCTCTTCTAGTCTGGTGTGCTGCTCCGGGGCAGTCTAAGAGATTACAGCAGTGATGTTACCACAGCAACACATCTGGTTAATGCCATGACTCACCCTGGGGGAATCTGGGTGAAACATGTAGAATAACCTAATGAGACAACCTTCTCACAGTGGAACCAGTTAGTCACTCACAACAAGCCCTGATGTCACTGGAAAGCAAATATATGTGACTTTAAACATGGTTCAGTTACAAACACAAACAAGATGCTAGTTTTAAAGCATCTCTCTCCTTACGAGACTTTCTGCAACATTAGACTGAATGCATTCTAAATCTACCTTCCAACCATATTATCTCTTGCATTTAAGACCGTCACTAGACTACCGTCTTTTGGAGACAATGCGTGCTGATAAAGATGCGTTTCCATACAGTGTTCCCTCTTTTTGTGGGATAGCCTGTGAGTCATTGTTTAGCAGGACTAAACTGGAGAAGAATAGTTACCATGGTTGCAGTCATGAAGAAGTTCCATGGCAGAAGGGTTCCCAAGCCCAGGATGAAGAAAATGATCCACACCGCATTATACCTGTGCACACACACACACACAAAATGTGGGTATAGTACTCATTGTCCACATATAGTAGTACATGTCCGCATAACATGAAAAGACTGAGAAACTGAACAAAGCCTACCGATCACGAGGAGCATTAATGGCCGTCATGGTCCTTGATTACGCCAGGAATCACCTTGAAATATGTGGGACTGTGTCTGAAGAGAGAAACACACAGGCTAAGTCTAGCAAAACATCCCTATTCAAACAGAGCATGAGTCCTTTGAAACTGTTAAATGTTTAAGGTTTTGCGTGTTGAGCAAAAAGTCGGCAACGCAAAAACACCTCTCTCTCTCTCTCGAATATTGTCATATAGTCTATGGAACAGAAGAGAAACAGAAATTGCCCCAGTCATCATCATAGTCATCAGGTTGGTCATGGGTAAAGCACTGTGCCCAGGTTTAGCATTTCTGAATACTGCTCACTGTCTGACGAAGAACCAGATCCCAATGGCCGGAAGGGTCCTGGAAAATGTAAGAGACTGTAGGAGCAGCCAACAGTGAAGTGCGTTTGTGTTCCTGAGCCCATATACGTGAGCACACTTAACTAAGTGAACTTAGGAAACTAGGGACCATTGTATACAGTTTAAACAAAAGTGATGGTAATTTCCCCAGAGCTGCGGTCAATTAAAATAAATTGCCAGTGCAAGTGCATGGGTTGCTGACATGTGAGAATTAATGTATTCTACTGACGACAGTGAGCAGAGCCTCTTCAATGTTGAGTCCAGATGATTAGGATTACCTGGGTTTGAACCCTCTCTCACTCTCCCTACATTTCCTGTCATTCTTCACTATCTATCCAATTAAAGCAGAAACACCCTACAAACTAAACCTACATATCTTTACAAATCATGTTGAAGTGGAGCAGGATCGGTGTGTTACCCATGACTCTGGCCAGAACAAGTAGACAGGAGAGTCAAACCCTCTACGTGTTTGAGTGTAATTTAACCATTACAATTACGTTGCATTAAATGTAATTTATTTTAAAAACTCTAGTGGTAACCACCCTTCAATTTTGCAGATATCTACAACGTATGTGCTCTCTTGACCAGCCCAAACTGGCTTGTGACTTTCAACTTTAATGCCCTTTAGGGGCCAGCATGCACAACAAGGATTTCACTTTTGCTCCTGAGCAATCGCTCTGTCCTCCCTCTCCCCCAGCACTATCTAATAAGGCCAAACTTTATTACAGCCAATGGAATAAGAGCGTCAGTGGCATGTCACATGGCTGAAGGAATCTGATCTGTTCATTCTGCCTCGCTCCGTTGAACGTGTCATCAGACATGCCAGCTGGCTAAGGACGACCCCCCTGTGGAGTGACGCCAACTGCCCTAACCCACCCCCAAAGACACTTTAATGTGGTTCCCCGCCATTACAAACTTACCCAAGTATCACCGTTGCAATGGAAATGAAGATCAAACATCGTAACTTAACACAAAACTACAAACTACTTCCACTATCAAAAAACAAAGACAAACCCACAACCATATGGCTTGAACCAACAGTATAATTGTGTTATTTATGCCTATATTATTGGTGGTCCCATGCATGGAAACCCTTTATATTGGCAGAATACAAACCTTTGCAATACCACCCATTCCTGAAGCTGGCCTGCATTTTTTTTAAATCCTTGCTTCCCATTGAACGAGGGCCAAATACTGGTTATGAACCTAGATCTGGATGTAGCTGTGTAGCCAACGATACGGCTTGTCTCCTTGGCAGCAATTTAGCACATCAATAGGACTTTTATGAGATGACAGCTGAACCTAAAACCGACCGGTGCTGAGTTCCCAGTAACATTCCCCACTGCTTGTTCTTTGTGTCTCAGAAGGTGACTCTGGCTGTGAGATACATATTCAGTGCATCACTGTCACATGGCACGAGTAGCAATCGGCCTCTGCGCACAGCAAGCCTAGGTAACAGTGTTGCGTTTTGATGTTTCTAGGTACAGAAGAATGGAGAACCAACAAGACTTTGGCATAGCTGCACTGTTGGTATAGAAAAAAACTGAAAGTTTGCCCAAACAGGCTGATATAAGATTAGCCTAACCTCTTATGAATGCATATGTATGAATTGTTCTTATTATTCAAACAGTTGTCTCTGTTACAAGAGACATAACAGCCACCCAGCAGGTGTGTGGTACATTGTTTGGGTGTCTACACCATGGCAGATGTCCTTTCCTTTGGTCACGGATAATGTGAGTACAATACCATTCACTCGGTAGAAAGACTGAAGGGGTCACGGTTCACATTCTCGCTAGGACCTTCCTCTTCACTCGAAACCATTTCCCGCCGGCATAAAAAAAGACATTTGCAACCAGATCACCATGCCAGTGTAGTGGTTGTGTACTCCTCGTGCATGGCACCAGTTGTATGTTACAGACGTGGTCTTGGTCCATCAGAGGGTTCAATTGGCCAATGGTGGCTCCCATCGGGAGTCGAACCTGCCACATCTGGCATCCCAAGCGCGACCACTACCAGCTACGCCAAAGAAAAGCTAGCAGTTCCTTGACGCGGGTGGCTTAATAATTGAAGAGTGAGTTTCACCGATTCAGACCGTCTAAACCAGTTATTGAAATGTATAATATGTTGGCGTAGAAATGAACCACTGACGCCCATGAACTCTAACCACGAAGTATGTGAGTATGTGGAACAATTAAGCAATTCAACTCTCCAAGCAGATAGTCGCATTACTGCCAGGGGTCTACCATCCTAGAAGTTTCCACAGTTCATCAGCTGTTCTCTGCTATTTGCACCAAAACAAAGAGGTCTTTCTACCGCGCGTCTGTGGGAAACAGCATATATGCAAAAAGAGCTTATATGAAGAATCGGATAGTGCTTTAATTGTTTTCTTGCAAATGTACTAATTCCGGAAGCATAGTTGGAGAACAGAGTTAAAAACATCAATTTTCCATAACCCCGTCAATACACGTGGTTCCATTCGTCTGATCAATTATTTGACTGTCTAGACACGCAAGGTTTATCAGTTGCAACAGCGTGCAACACGAAAAATGTTTACATCCTAAATGTAAAGTGCAGGCAAACTAGTTTCTAGTTTAGATAACTGTCTGGGGTGGTTGACTCTTGCAACATGTGCGACCACTTCGGCGCGTTGGTGACAGGGTCAACAAAGACTTTCACAAGCTGAATCAAATGAGTAGCCTACATGTCTTGGCCAACGCTGTTTTCTTTAAGTTAGTTACCTACGTAATACAGAAAACGGTTAAAGTTGTTAAGATAAATATATTTACTCTCATCGACTGGCGTTTAAAGTAAAAAGGAATGACTCGATTTAGCATTTTTGCTGGCTAATGTGCTCCATGAAGATTGTCACCTCATGCTATTAAGTTGAACAGTAAAAGAGAAAAAGCAATAGAGTTACCTTAGCGAGGAAAGACAGTTGTCTTGAGTCTGTGTGATATGGTTATGAGGTGAGGACTGAAGCTTCCCATGCATCCTCATGGTCTTCTGTTACTGGTACAGGGGTGCTCGTGACAGAGGCGGAGCTCGCCAGTGCCTTGTTTTTTGGAGCAGTGAGTCAAATACAAATCAAAAAAAAATTTTTTTATTAAAAAATAAAATCTTGGAAAATCAGAATGGGTTTTATTCGCCATGAAAGTTTGCACAGACAAGGAATTTGCTTTGGCAGGAAGGTGCAAACATTTAACATATAGGAATCTAAAATTTAAATATGAGGACTAACTATACTAAGGGTACATAACTAGCAAACTAAGGGTACATAACTAGCAATGGAATTAGATTAAAATGACATTGTATGTTCTACCTCATAAAATCTAAGAGGTAGCATTAATACAAGACCCTATAACAATTGAACCCCATGAAATTCAAATAATGTTGCATTCATACAGCAACAATAGGTATACATATATATATTGCTTTTACCTTATTCGAGCTATATAGAATACAAGTAGCCCTAAATATTTGTCAATTTTTCTTTTAAAGGTTCATCTTAATGAATACAGAGTGAGTCCATGCTGTGAAAGTATTCTCACACAAAGCTGCTACACCATTCCTCTTTGGTTAAGGAAAACAAGTCACAAGGCCGACTTGTGATTTACACTTAAGATGGCACGCTGGGTCAAATCAAGTTAGTGAGACAACCGTAAGATCATGCATGGGACTGTGGCATTCCTCATGACGCAGAAACCAGCATGGAGATACACACCTGATCTGCAGGCCATGTGAGGAGACAGTTCACCACGCAACAGCCCACACACTGCAGTCATTCTGCCCAATAGAATCGACCATGCTGTGTGGTACCAAAAAGTCAGTTTGCACAATATCTGTACTGTCCATACATCTTATGCTTATGTTATCGTTATGTTAATATTGCTGCTATTGTACTTTTGCCACTTTTGATTGCTGGTGCTACTTTTATTGCTGTTTTGGGTATTTTTGCTTTTTAGATGTATTTCTATGTACTTTTGGGGAAATGTGTATGCCTACTACGTGGCTGTTGACTTGTCTTGTAAGAATTGCACTGCCCTGAATGACCTGTGTTAAACTGTGCATATACATTTATTTGACCTTTGACTAAGGCGATGAGCTGACAAATAATTGAGCATTCAGAGAAACCCCTTGCGAGGCTCTATCATGGGTCCTTTCCAGTAAATCCACATGTTCTGACTTGGAGAACAGCTAGACAGCAGGAGATTGCATCTCAACAGAAAGGAACTACATTTTATTGGGTTGAACAAACTGAGCTGTTATCATTCCCTATCGCATTCAATAACAAACACAGTCATCACAAATGGGGTTTGAGAGCCATCTGGTAGAATGGAGTCAGCCTTAAAAGACCTTAGCTGTAAATGTAAATTAGACTGAGTTTGCACAGGATCTGCAGTACACTACACTTCACAATGACAACACATGTTATGTCTTCATGTTTGATCACGATGGCCATTATCCAAAATCAGTGGAAGGAATGACTGGAGGCCAATGGAAGGGGTCAGTTTATGCTGAGTGCATGGAGTGGGGTACAGCCAACAATGTTATCTCATTCCATTGATACTGTGAAAGGACACAGACTGCTCACAGTCGCTACATGTATCTTGTTGATCTGGGTTGAAGGGGATACTACTATTAGGTGCAGATTTTGTCGAGAGAGGGGAGAGAGAATGTGTTTGTATCTGAGACCGACAAAATAGTTTGTATTAGGGTGTTTGAGTGCATGAATATAAGTGTACCTCTTTTAGGACAATACTGTAGCCCACTGTAGAAAAAAGATTTGTAAAAAAAAAAAAATCCATATCCGCTTGGGCTGTCTGCTGTGGCTTTGTGTCAATAATAAGAATTAAATGAAGTGATGTTTATCCTTAGGCAGTGTATGTCTGGAGAATGCTGAGTGTGACTGTTGTTTGCTCTCCCAACTGCCGCGGTGGTGAGCTCCCACACCCTGTCTCGTCTAAAATAAGGCTCCTGAGGTTTTGGAATCATAGTAGCATGACTGTGGAAGTCTTTCCTACAACAACTTTTCTGACATTGCTGTCTGAAATCCACCAAGGAGTCTCGATTCTTCCAAACCAACCCCACTCTCCTAACAGGCAAGCAGTGTAACACTGTTACATTTGAGAATAAAATTATCTAATGGCTGCACCAATAAACCCAAATGATTAAATGTCTGAATCAGGGTGGCCCCAAAAAGTTTTGAGTTTTGAGTCATATCATTTTTGGCTTGGCTCCTTTTATTCTCTCTTTCCATAACCTAACCCACATGGTTTTCTCTGGCTTATGGTCTAAGGAAAAACTCACTTAGCACAGCAGCACACACAGAACAGAACACAACAACCATGACAGTGTTTTTCCATGTCTGTGATGTAGGAGTGTTAGGGAAAGAGACCTTGCCCACTCATGCTGCTCATTCATATTCTTATACTTATTTTTATATATATTTTATATTTTAAATTGTTTTATTTTTAGATTGTTTAGTTATTCGAACTATTGTACTTAATTTAATATCCGTATATGTTTATTGTTTTCACCTTCCTGTAACAGTAAATGCTGTGTTTGTGTGTAACATACATGGCGAATACCTAGCTCACATTGCTAGGTCCGTAAAAACGTTTATTTACCTCTGCGAACTTTCAGGAGGTATATAAACGGATTTATTAACTTTTGAGAACGTCTTCTGGACCAATAGGAACAGCGTATTGGTCCAATTATTACACTAGTATATAAGAAACCGAATTCTGATTCTCTGGCAGTTTAACTTATACATTTGTATTCATTCAATGTCATTCAATACTGCAATGAACAAGACCAATTCAGATGTTTTAAATACTTTTTCCTTTACATTGCATTTCGAGTCAGTAACATACGCTTATATTGAAATTCAGAGATACAAATTGAAGATGATGGACAACTTGTTGACATCTACTAAGTTTATACACTTCAGATGCAATATAGACGAATGGAAACGATACAAATGTCTAATTTTAGTCCATCCTGTTGCGTTCGTGTTGCACAACAAACAAACACAAACAGGAATGGAAGTGGCCACACATACTGAGATAAGAAGTCAGCGAGGAATTCCAAAGAAAAGCCTTTAGGGTGAGAGAGGGCCCTAAATCCCAGGATGGATTAGGAAAATGTGTGGGGGATAAAACCCTCTCCCTAACCCTAAGGATGGACCTCTGAACTGGTAGAAATCGGTAAACAAAGAGAGATCAGCATCCAGGCTCCATGAATCAATTTCCCCTGATTTTTATCATAGCATTCTATTAAAATGTGTATACCGAATAGCAGGCCATATACTGATAGCAAGGGTATAGTCAGGTAAAATGACTAGACCAAAAAAAACTAGCCAGCCATCTGAATAGATGTAATTAATCTGTTCAGTTATTGGTTCCTTGTGTTACTTTTTCCCAAAGCCAAAACAGGGGAAAGCAACAACTGTGTATGTTTGTGGTTCTCAGTGGAGCTTTATTGTGTAATGTTGGACGTTCGGTGTCCCTTACTGATTTATTCAGGTGTGTGCGTGTCTGTGGATAAGTTTACGCTGTGGCAATTCGGAGACTGAGACACACACTGGTTTATGTGAGTGAGCTGTACGTGACATACCTGGCAATGTGTGCTATTTGTCTCGTCAGAGTCAAGCTACTTCACACTGAACAGACATCAGCTGCAATCAGACCACTTCCCCATCTGTTCCTTTTGCTGGAGGAGGAAATCTGAACAGCCCTATCAACTTTTTAGACAACTCTGATCTTGGACGGCATAACAGTAGGTGATACAGCTAACAAACCTTTATGTATATAAATGTTGTGAGTCTCTGGCACCAATTGGAAATGGTCCTCCCCCTTTTGGACTGTGCTTGAACCTGTCTTCATACATTTAAATACATCACATAAGCCTGTAAAAAAGCCATTATTGAATTGTTCTTTCCCAAACATTCCTGAGGATACCACCTGGGTTGTGATGAAAGTAAAATTGAGAACAAAACAAGGGCATCTTACAACAGCAACCAGCACATTGCGAAAAGAAAAAAAAATTACACAAACCTAAATTGCAAAAATGTCTGGAGACAGTTCCCAGACAATATGTTGATAATAATGTACCAATACGTGTATTAAACTACGCACAAAATGATCCCCAAGTAAACCTGGCCTAATTTGGGGAACAAAGAGCAGGCCATCTATGCCATACTGTGTTCAGATTGAGATGTACTGTTGAGTTATGACAGATTCTAGACAAGCAAGATTCAGACTTATTCTGGGTTCAAACCAGGGAACAGCATGATACTCTGAGAAAAAACGACATCATTCCCATAGTAGGAAAGCATGCATATGTACCAAACACACCTTACTGTTAGACATAACAGCTGGTCAAGGTGATCTCATGACAAGATGTTCTCTGTACCGCACTGATAAGCACCACAGTACGTCCTTCAATACAAGTTTTACCATTTATACACTCTTATGCTTTTCTGTGCCTAATCATGAAATGGAAACATCTCCTGTTGCTATAAAGATAGTTTTTATACAAATGTTTTGTTTCAATCAACAGAGTAGAGCTGAAATCAAATAATTTCACAGTCTAACACAAGATGGGGTATTCATCCCTGTCTACAAGCTGACCTGTTACTGAGTCCACGGTCATAGGTTAGTGAATTGGGATGAGGCACAAAAATGTCATTACCCAGGAATTTGGGAATCAATATTTACTTTTTCCTTCTTGGATATCTTGGCGAAAAAGATTGTGTGTTAGAGGATAGTGAGGACAAACTCTGAGCCCTGGGGCAAAATCTCTCGTGTCCTCCCAGATTTGTTTAGATTGGGTGGTGGTAGAGATGTTAGGTCAAATCAAATGTATTTGTATAGCCCTTTTTACACGCAAGCATGTCACAGAGGGCTTCATATACGCCCATAGAACTGCCCCTCAACCAACCTAAACCCTCAAGGAAGACAAGGAAAAACTCCCCCCCCCCAAAAAAAAAAAAAGGTTAGGTAGTGTCTGGATTATCCTCATTCAACTCAGCCTTGTTTAATGCTACATAAAACAACAGTCCGAAGTAGAGCATGGCCATAATGTGTCAAGGCATGGCATAGTCTCATTTAAACCTGGAAATATCACACAGGTGACTTGATAAGGGTCTGTGGAATTAATCAGCTATGGCACTGGCCCTCAACTTGCCAAGTGAATACAGAGCAAGCAGTTCTCATAATTTATTTAACATAACCAGATTTGGGAATGTTGAGAGGTCTATGTTGAATAACGGTATTTTGAAAATAGCTATTGGCTTCTGGCAGTTTCATATCTATAGTCTATAATCTCAGTACAGCTTGAAACCAGAGAGACTGGTCAGTGTGTATATTTAAGTGGCTTTATTAAGATGTAAAAACAATCCTGAGCCTATTTTCTTGAAGAAAGCTAATGTGAAAACATTCCAACGCCTTTAGGTAAAATATACTTTCAGGGATTCCAACCTGTTTTCTGAATAAACAGTCCAAAAGTGCTGAGTGGATTTCACCTGAGACATGCATTCTTTCAAGTTGATTAATTTTTAATATCCACCGCCATTCTCCCAGGGACACCTGGAGGGGGGAGGGGGGGTACTGAATTGAACTGTTGTATCTGCATTCTGGTCAAGTTATCTTTCATGTTGTGTGATGGATTGTATGTTTTTTAATAACTGGCTGCAACCCAAAATCTCTATAGCGGGATTCCAAAACATTTGACTTGATCCAGAATATAGTAAAAGAAGAAGTAGTTGCACCCTGCAGAAGAGACGACCACAACCGTCTTACACATTACTTGTGGATGTCCCCTGAGGCTGAATTTCATAATTTAACAAAACCATCCAGAGCTTGCAAAACTTTCTTGGTTCGATTTCCTCACCTAACACCATCAGCAAGATGGGCTATCTATTCCTTAAAATGGCAAAATAACAGTGCTAAAAGCACTACTGATAAGCCACACACACACACACACAAACAAACAAAACCACTGATGATAAGCTTCTCCATCTCTGCACACACACACAGACGGCCCAGAAGGAAGAGTCAATGCAGATATGGGAACTATTCTCAGAACTCTCACGCAGGCCCCCTGCGGAGAACTGACACACAGTAAAGAGCTGTGGACATAACATAACTCGACCACTGTGCAACTCCTATGTTTGTTTACAAACGTAGATCTTATGCAGCTAAGAAAACAAATGTGTATTTCTCTGTTTCTCACGCATCAAAGTGAAATACATCAAGTGATTACAGTGGCTGACAGTTGCTGACTGTGGCTGTTTGAAGGGCAAGGGCAAACATATAAAAGTCCGCCAGTGAAGTGATATGTTGGTTGGTAATTCATGGAATATTACATTTCCCTAACATATCCCTTGAATATTACATCCCTTGAATATTACATCACATTTTTACTTCATTCTGGATGCTAAAGCCTAATAAAATTCACCGTTATACAGCGTATGTGTGACGGTCTAAAGAAGGCTGTGATGCACCTGTCTCGAGGTAGCGCAGTGCGATTATGTGATCAGCCAGCCATGCATTCTGTGTTTCATTGATAGGGGTTCATTTGGCAACATTTCGAACATTTAAATAATTTACGATATGCACCTGGACAATATGACATTTGACAACGTCGCATCGCTTCTCAATACAAACTCCCTGCTCGTTTGAGTTTGTGTCAGCGTGTTTGCAGCAACCCCTTTAACATTGAGCTGCCTAAATAGATGAATAACAGTACTCATGTTTGAAGCTTCTGTGTTATATTATCACGTGGTCAGCTGCGCTGCATGTTTGTAAGAAAAGTTAATAGGCTATCAGTTTTTCATTCCGTTATATTTTGCTTTAGTAACCGACCCTCTTGGCAACTCAATTTGGCTGCAGTCATTCTGAGGGCCGTGGTGGCGTGGCACGGTGCAGGTCGCAGTCAGTACAAGTCTGGTTGTCCCAAATTCCTATACAAACTGCACGCCTTTGGATTTTCAGACTACAAATCCAAGTTTAATCCTTTACTATTGGAATTCACATCATTTAAAAATGGGGTGGGAAAGTCATTATGGAAAGTACAGACTACTGAAAACTGCTTACATTCTCAATTAGATTAGAGTCTGATTAAATAAGCTAAATCTCATTAAAAACAAGATGTAGTAAGCCTATTGACATGCTTAAACATTTGGTTGCTTGAAATATGACTCAAATAAATTCTGGTCGCACCTAACAAATCGTTATGTTGTCATCTTTTGTTGGTCACTCTACAAATCACAGTTGGGGAGAGTAAAGGATTACTATGAAATAGCCTAGTATGCCTTCTTATTTCTGAATGAACGCAATACAATATAGAGACAAAGAGGGGCAAACAATGATCCAAAAACCTATACCAGACACATAATATATAATTAAATTATATGATAAGTAACAATACTAAACAACGTTTGATGTGGTTAGCTCTCTGTCAGGTTTACTGCAGTGCAATGAAAGACACAGCCACTAGGTCAGACATGATCTGTGTACAAAATTGGATGCTGAGTGTTTACATAACTATTCAAAATGGTTGTAGGTTAAATTATTAAAATTAGCCAATGAATTCCTCCCATAAAAGGAAATATGCAATGGTTATTTTGCTTTAGTAACCGACCCTCTTGGCAACTCAATTTGGCTGAAGTCATTCTGAGGGCCGTGGTGGCGTGGCACGGTGCAGGTCGCAGTCAGTACAAGTCTGGTTGTCCCAAATTCCTATACAAACTGCACGCCTTTGGATTTTCAGACTACAAATCCAAGTTTAATCCTTTACTATTGGAATTCACATCATTTAAAAATGGGGTGGGAAAGTCATTATGGAAAGTTTTCCACTGCAATAAATTCCACTATATATAGGCTATCAACTTCTTCCACTCCAATTACTTAGATGCAACTTTATGGAAAAACAGCAAACATTAACATCCTTTTCACTCTTATCATCCAGTGACAAGTACAATAGAGTATAATTAAGTAATCTCTATCAGTTTACACTCATTGTAAACCTACCTCAAGTGAAAAGGACAGTGTCTAGGAAGAGATTTAAGGCATGTCTGTGGAGTAAAAAGAGCTGCTAGACGGACGTGCTTGGACTCACAAAGGCCACCCAGCTATGAAGATGCACTTGAGGGGCTATTTTTGTTGGCCAATTCCCCTTTATCTTCCCCTCTCTTACACTACAGAACTTGTCCAATAACCCCACAGCAACTGTCCCGTGTTGCGTCACATGCTGCCTTGCTTTTAATAGCATTCACACAGCCGCAAACTGTGTGAGGGGATATCTGGGTCAGCAGGTGCAACTGACCTACTCTAATGATAAGGTTGTTTCATCAATGACACAAATTAGAGACAAAGTAACAAATGCTAACTTGCTAGCTCACGCTCACATGTGCCTGTTAATTGACTGGGCCTCATCCTCCCTGGAAACAATATCACACCACAGTGGCCCCCAAGACGAGGGGAATACATGCATTTGTATTATGCCAACAGGTGCCAATGCCTTCCTGTGTTGCTACAGATCTATTTCATATTTGAAGTTGCTTAATTAGATGTTTGTTTAATCTAGCAGTCTCTGTAACTGTAAAATGTATGTATTCACAACGATCCAATTCTAAACATGTAATTTCCAATTAAGGTTACAATCACCTTACTACACAGTATAGACCATGTAAATAAATTGTATTAGGACATTCATCTGATATATTTTAACGTTTTCATTCACATCATAGTCTAATGAACAGATATTGAATTGTATTAAGACCAAGGCCATGGGATTCAGGGTAGTTCTATCAAACAGCACCATTGTTACCATGCTTGTGAGCTGCAGCTGTTTGGCTGACATTATAGGGACAGATACTGTCTTCCCTTCAGTCAGCCTCTCACAGTATCAGACCCACCCCTCCAACAAATGTCATTATGAGAATGTACTGTACTATGAAAGTAGAGAGAGTATCTTATATTATGTACGTATTCTATATATTAACATACATAGCTGTGCAACTGGATCCAATATACAATACAGTAAACCTATTGTCTGAATACATTTACATTTAGTCATTTAGCAGACGCTCTTATCCAGAGCGACTTACAGTAAGTACAGGGACATTCTCCCCGAGGCAAGTAGGGTGAAGTGCCTTGCCCAAGGACACAACGTCATTTGGCACAGCCAAGAATCGAACCAACAACCTTCTGATTAATAGCCCGACTTCCTAACCGCTCAGCCATCTGACCCCCCTATTAATTTTACAGGTCAACTGTAGGCTTCTATTTATCAAATATAAGAGGCCCATATAACAGTTTCAGAGGACTGCTGTAAGAGCATGTCCTTGCTAAATAATTTTAGCTCCATTTTAGCTGTCTGGGTGCCCCGCAAAATTGCCGTTAAGAGCTGGGCCCCCCCTAATTCCCATGCCTCTAGTAATCTGTGGTGACACAGCAAAGTTGCTGGCCTGACCCATTTAAAGAAAATCCCTCAAACTCCCTTGAATAATTAGCACATAATTCAACTTTGAAAGAGACATTTCTCTCTTCTAGTCTGTGGCATGCCCTGGCAGCCAAATACAATTTGCTTTCAAGAGGAACAGGCCAAGAATGAAATTGAGAGTTTATTAGGCTAAAAGAAAGCACATATTGAAGGATGGCTTAAGACGGCATCTGATCTGTCTTGTGATAGTACCCTTAGCTCCACTGACCCAGTATCACACTATGAGCCACTGGAACCTCGCTAATAGGTCTACAGGGGTGGTCATTGGTGACTTCAGGACTGATGTTGTAACTAGATTAGGACAGTTAGTTAGCATTCTGGAAATCCGAGGGCATTAAGGCCAAGCCATATAATGGGCCCCAACCACCATGCCCTGACAACCATTGTAAATGTTACAACATTTAAATGTTGACCACTAGACTCTTACAATAAAGTCAAGGATCCAGAGCTTTAGGGAATAAAACTGTGACAACATTTTATGGAATGTCTGTGTGGATGCAGTAGCTAGTACAGTGCCCTTGTGTAAATGAAAGGGAATTTGAAGGATTCTAGCTAAACTCTAGCCTGCCTTGAACTTTGCTAGTGTTCCATGCCATGCCAGTTAATACAGTTTGAACATACATTTTGTGTAATTTAAATTGCATAAGCAATTAAAAATTACATTAGCAATTCTGAATGGAGAGGGATATGGTTAAATTACAGCAATGGTTCAAAAGGAAAAAAGTATCTGAATCAAGCAAGTTAGTACAGACTACTGAAAACTGCTTACATTCTAAAATTAGATTAGAGTCTGATTAAAAAAGCTAAATCTCATTAAAAACAAGATGTAGTAAGCCTATTGACATGCTTAAACATTTGGTTGCTTGAAATATGACTCAAATAAATTCTGGTCGCACCTAACAAATCGTTATGTTGTCATCTTTTGTTGGTCACTCTACAAATCACAGTTGGGGAGAGTTAAAGGATTACTATGAAATAGCCTAGTATGCCTTCTTATTTCTGAATGAACGCAATACAATATAGAGACAAAGAGGGGCAAACAATGATCCAAAAACCTATACCAGACACATAATATATAATTAAATTATATGATAAGTAACAATACTAAACAACGTTTGATGTGGTTAGCTCTCTGTCAGGTTTACTGCAGTGCAATGAAAGACACAGCCACTAGGTCAGACATGATCTGTGTACAAAATTGGATGCTGAGTGTTTACATAACTATTCAAAATGGTTGTAGGTTAAATTATTAAAATTAGCCAATGAATTCCTCCCATAAAAGGAAATATGCAATGGTGAAATGCAGATATACAAGGTAAATGAATATCATTATTTTCTTTGTTTTCTTCACGCTGTCATGATGGTGAATTATTCTTACAGACCTTCCAGTGTCAAATGCATCCTTCTCTCTCACAGTAACACACTAGAACACTCAACTAGTCCATAATAACTGTAGCCTACTCTAGAATTTATAGCAGAGCTTTAATATGAAACAAAACAGAAAAATTGTGTAGGCCAGAATGGTTGGTATGAGGAAATGAAGTTGGTACACACATTGTGCATGGTACATTCGAATATAACACGGATATGTTTAAATCGGAGAGTAATCATGAGTGTGTACCACCACAGAATCGACTTCATTCAAATACAATCAAGGTAACCAAAACAGCCTCATTAGTTTTCATTTATTTAATAGTTTGTGTTTCAAAAATAAAGAAAAGATTGACCTATGACGGCTGAAGTCTAGAAGGAAGGACATAAATGTATAACATTTCCAAAAATAATACGGTGAATCTGCATTGTAGGGCTTTGGGAAACTTTAAAAATATGAAATAATATACAAATATTTTAAAGGGACAGAACCAGGACCAGAGGGTTTTAATGCCATGATCATAACCCTAAAAAAGTTGGATATATTTAAAAATGCGTAAATTCAAATTAAAGCGACCAATACCATCCCTTTGTTTGATGCGTCCAAGATAATGTGAAAACGTATTTTGTTTTGAGCCCACAGACAGAACAACCGTACAATACGCTTATCAGTTCTGGGTTCAGTTATAGCTTTTCAAAGCAAATACAACATTAATAGAGAAATAATTTGATAAAAAGGAGAGCCCAGTGAGCTTTGTAAAGGACCAACCTGACTGAGGACAGGTGGGCTGGATGGGTGGACATGTTTCTTCTGCCATCTTTCGGTCAGAAAAGGTATTGGTCAATAGGTAGCTAACGTTCTTGTCTGTAAAAAAAAAAGATTTAAAAGGTCACCTTGGCAGATTTCGAGGTCTTCACAGTTTCTCCCAACGTCAAGGATTTGTTTATTTACAGTAGGCCTATTATAATAATAATAATTGTATTTAATACTGGCGTGCTGGTGTGACTGACTGCGCATGTGTTCCGAATAAACATGGCAGCGCCCTGCCACTCACGAATAACTATATGTGAAACCTGTCGAAGGTATGAATTAAATAAGTAAAAAGGAGTAAATATAGTTGTGTTAAACGGAGATGTATCCGGCATGTTTACGAATACAATATGCAACAAGTAAAGGATAATCTTACAAGTAACATTTTAGTTAGGGTTGTTTTGCAGCAGTCTAGCTAACTAGCTTAGCAGGTCAGAAGATTAGTTAACATCGGTGTATTATTACAGAGACAAGGCAAGACAAATGAGCTAAAATGAGCTTTTCCTGGAAAACTTGTAGACGAGCTTTTCACGTTTCCATTAGGAAGTTACATGAACTGTCCTTGATGACACCTCATCAGACCTCGTCCTCTGGCGTCTTAAGCCAAAGAAGATACCGAGCAGTATCTCACCGTGATAGACTTCCCAAATCGCAATTAATAAATTGCCACTGTAGAACATTCCACTCGACGCAGCCATTGAGGATTACTAAAGTACTGAATGTGGACGAGATCTTTGCTCAGAGATCTCTGCAGGACTACCTGAAGAAGATAGAGACTGAGTATTATGAATGTCTGCCAGTTGTCAACATGAGTGAAGGACTGAAAATTAGCGAGGAGGAGCTAAGAGCTAAAAGAACCAGGGAATCTGTATTAGCACCACTGGTTCAGTACATCAGAGAACTGGAAACAAAACAACAGGAGTTTGCAGAGACGGAAAAGTTACTCCAAGGTATGTACGCACATGCTGTAAGTAAATAATTACTGTTAACATTCTGAGACCTGACATGGTGTATTGAGTAATTTTTCATGGTCTTTAAAGATGAAGACCCAGATATGCGTGAACTGGCAGTCTTGGAGAACGAAGCCTGTCTATCAAAGATTCAAGAACTTAGACAAAAGGTAAAACGTAAACCGCACACTGTGTGTCAGTGTTTCATTGTCACACCCCACTACAAAAATTAGAAAAGAGTGATCCTTCTCATCCTGTTGCTCTTCTCTTCGTCCTCTCAGATTCTGGACATGTTGGTGCCTGAGGATGAGGCAGACCTAAGCGACCTGGTCCTGGAGGTCACAGCCGGGGTTGGAGGCCAGGAGGCCATGCTGTTTACTGCAGAGATGTTCGATATGTACCACAGCTTCACCCAGCATCAGGGGTGGAGCTTTGAAATCTTGGATTACATGAAGAGTGAGATGGGTCAGTGGAATGTATTCGATTTGTTCATTTAGACTGTCACAGTGTTTGTCTTGGTAAAGAAAGCAATAGCTAATGAAAGGCCCAATACCTATGGCTGTCTTCAGATGGTCCTCAACTGAGATACCATTATCTGGGAGTACTTTTAACCCTTGTGTTATCTTCGGGTCATTCTGACCCATCAGTCATTGTGACCCACCGTCGTATTGCGACAGATTTACCGCATACAAAGACAAAGTGAAGCATTTTCTTTTAACCGTTGGGCTGTCTCAGACCCCCCACATTGCAAAGGTTAAAAGAAAATTATTTTAATTTGTTTTTGTATTGGGTAAAATTGGGTAAACACAACGATGGTTCGTTATGAACCTTTGGGTCATGTGACCCGAAGGCAGCACGAGGGTTAAGGTCATACGACGTTGAGTACATACGTTTGTCTGCCTGTCTTGTGTTGCGGTGTCTGATGTGCTTGTTTTACATCTTTCTCTGTTTGCAGGCGGGTTGCGTCATGCGTCAGCCAGTGTCAGTGGTCCTCAGAGCTATAAAAGGATGAAGTATGAGGCAGGGGTCCACCGCGTTCAGAGGGTCCCCAAGACTGAGAAACAGGGCCGCATGCACACCAGCACCATGACGGTGGCCATACTGCCCCAACCCACTGAGGTGAGACTTGGGTTCCTCCAATACTGTGTTACCCTACAGAGCATACTATTGTGAGTATTATAATGTTCCAGTGTCTCTTGTTAACTAAGACTATCTATTTTTTTGTTGTTGTCCTGATCAGATCTCATTCACAATCAATGCCAAAGACTTGAAGATTGAGACCACAAGGGCAAGCGGTGCAGGTGGCCAGCATGTCAACACTACAGACAGCGCTGTGAGAATTGTTCATCTCCCCACAGGTAAGCAGACAATTAAACCTCTATTCAGACTCAGTTGTGCAGCTATTATACAAAAAGCTGTAAGGAAAGTGATTTTCTCTCTCTAGGTGTATCTTGACTGTGATCTCTGTTTTTTCTCCTAGGTGTTGTTGCAGAGTGCCAGCAGGAAAGGTCTCAACTGAAGAACAAGGAGAAGGCCATGAAAATGCTGAGGGCTAAGCTCTACAGCATGAGACTGGAAGAGGAAACCAGCAAGCGTTACACTGCACGTAAAGTCCAGGTAGGCTGTAAAACTAATATAGAAGTAGTGTATCTTATCTACATGGCTGTGCTTAAAATAATCGATGCAGAGGACCTTTGCTGTATTACACAACCAGACAAGAGCGGTGGATGAGCAATAGGTGCCTATAACTATGACTGTATGTGAAGAAGTGGGCTGGACCAATGTGCATTTATCATCTTTCATCATTTTTCTCCAGATTGGCACCAAAGGAAGGTCTGAGAAGATCAGGACCTACAATTTTCCCCAAGACAGGATAACAGACCACCGTATAGGGAAGACAGTCCATGGTGTGAGAGAATTTCTTTCAGGGGAGGATCTACTGGACGAGATGAACTCAGTTTTGCATGAATTCTCGAACCAGGAGACTCTTATGGACATACTAGGAGAGAATGAAAATGATGTTAAAATATAGCAGGGATTCAAAGAGACAATAATAAAGTTGTGAAGTGTGACATGTTGAGGACCAAGTGATTGTTGTTTGTTTGTCCTCTTGGGTTTGAGGGGATAACCCATTCACACATTATAGCCTGAAAAGCACAAGTACTCATTGGGCTTTGAGGAGAACTACTCCTAGCTATTTTTACGTTTCTATTGTTTATAAATGGTCTGCTTCAGAATCGGCTGTTTTGACAGTACTTCTAGAGAGGATTGCTGGTTTAGTGCAGCAAGCAGATAAATATTTATGTATGCATGCCTAAATACATTATCCATTTAAAACAGTTATGGGTCACGATCGCAAAGTATTTACTACATGTTGCAAGGCAGACGTAATGTAAAGCTTGCGTAGTAAATAGATTTTTTTACTTTTTGTTTTGGTGGGAAAAAAAACTGCGGGATTATAAATTCATTGCGCAGCCGTGTCACACGTGGTTGTCTTATTCACCATTGGCTGGGGTTTTAAAGGTAACTGTCCCGCTTTGATTTCATTGGGCTGTGCCGTTTTTACACGAATTTCAAATGTGGAGGAATCGAGCGCTCTTTCATTTCCACCACACTAGGACGTACACTGGCACGGGAATTACTGTCTAGGTAATGCTGCATAGTTGTTAGGAACCAAGATTCCCCTTTTCAAGTCACAAGGTACGAAACATTCTAATTTTGTAAGTTACCAATAAGGGTATTTAAATTGACTACTTGTTAGCTACTTTTACTACTTGACTGTAGAATTGACTGACCGACTGGTTAGCTTGCTTGTACTAGTTAGCTAGGTTAGCTCAGTTAGTTTGCTAGCTATTGAGTATTTAGAGCTCGTGAAACTTTAACATTACATTTGTGCAACTTGTTATGATATGACACATTGTCTTTGTGCAATTACACAATTTATATATTCGCTAAAAAGTATATTTTTGAACGGCAGCTGGCGCGTAAATTTGCCGTACGCCCCCATTATTTTTGCTTGTGAAGAATATTTTTCTAATGGATATGTGACGAATTCTGAAAGTATTAGCTTACTACTGGCATCACACTTAAAATGTTGAAAAGTCAAGCTTTTATAGCAATGTAGTTAGTAGCGCCAAACCTGCCCCACCAGATAAATGGGTATGCAAATTGTAGCTGACAGAAATGAGGGGGAAAGTAGTTTGGACCAAGGCCCGACCTAAAGTGTTTTACGTCTTTGGCATTACGCACATTTAAGGTATTCCCTCCTTTTTCCAGGATTGCAAAGGAGACAAAAAGTTACGTTAGTGAAGTCGAAATGAAGTGCCCAGCTAGCTTCGAGGAACACCGGGTCCCGTGCAGCATTGAGAAAGCTGCCGCCGACTTCAAGATGCCTGCCCTAAAAAACTTTTCACGGAAGGAATGCGTCGACATCGTAGTAAAGCCTCAGTTGTCTCCCGGTTTGACCCGCGACAGCGTATCTTTGAATAACAACCGGGGTGTCCACAACAAAGAAAACAACAAAAAAGAACATGACAGAATACTGAACGAGGTGTCATTGAACTGTGAGGAATTTGAGGACAGTGGTTACCTATCCTTGCAGAACAGCCTACTTGAGAAAGACGATAAGAGCTATGAATCAGAAGAGAATCTAGTATCAACTTCCTTAGGTCAGGAGGATCTGGAGAGGTACACTTCATCTACCCCTGCGGCCCAGAACCACAGTGACTCACGCCTCCCTATCCTTAAGTTCCAGCAGACTGTGTGTCAGGAACTCAGAAAAACCTTCAGCAGGACCAAGAGCTATGACTGGACAATCATTGGCAAGCTGGCCAAGGATTTTAACCTGGACAGGGTCATCGGAGGACACATGGGGCGGGAGTGTGTGGATGTGTTCACAGCCTTGCTGGAGAGAGACATGAAACACATCCTCACAAGGATCCTGGGGATGCTTGGAGAGGTGGACTTGATCCAGTAAGTAGGATACTCTTTCCTGACCCCTTTTCATAGACATGGTGTGGTGAAGCTAGCACAGGTTAACAACATGGGTGACCTTCCCTCTCATGAATTCATGTTATTCATGATGGTCTTCTTTTTCTTTCTTCCTAGCTGCAGAATGGTAAGCCGAACCTGGAGAAGAATCATCCTCCAGGACAAGGCTGCACTCACCAGATGCCAGGAGGCAGAACAGAGATTTGAGGTAATAGCCGGCTCAATTTTGTCCACAAACAACGAGATAACTGACTGACCATTAGCCCACAATGAGCTGGTACATTTTAGAGGTCTCTACCATTTGTATCGACATTGTCATACTATGGAATGGGACAGACAATGTGGTTCATCAAGTGGAAGCGTATTTAACAATCATGTTTTGCTTCTGTTTATGGCAGGACTCTGGAAATGCTCGAGGACTGGAGAATGGGGATTGTCTGACACGCAGCGCTGCCCTGTCCAGGGTAGTGCTGTCCTGCATACAGACCGTAGCCTCAACATCTGCCCAGCGAGCCTCCAAGAGGAGTCCGTTGCAGAAAGATTGCACTCCCTCAACCCGCAACTCTCATGCCACACGCTTCAGGGAATACCAGGAGGTGTGTATTTGTCCAGTCCTGTTTTTGCTTCCTAATATCCAGTTTATAGGGGGCAGCTAACTGGTGTCTTCTGACCCTCCCCTCTGCCTCTCTCTCGACAACTGCAGAGCATAGAAGGCATTGCCGGGAAGTCTAACTCATTCATGTTGTGTTCATGTCCTCCAGGTTGCCAGTTCCCTTAAGCAGCATGAGTCTCTGAAGCACTGCAAGCTGTGTGGCTCCCCCGCCAAGCACAACGCCCACGCCCTCCGTGCCACCTGCACCCGGCAAAGCTGTGCCTTCGACTTCTGTACCAAGTGCCATAGCCACTTCCACGGTTCCTCGGCCTGTCGCACTGTCCTGTCCCACGGGCCAGGCAGCAGCACGTCCAGGGACAAAGCCATTCTGATAGGCAGTGCCCGCAGCAAGAAGAACGTCAGACGGCTGTGAAGCCAGCCATGCATCTTTAAACCCAAAGACTCTCAAAAGAAAAGGAAAAAAAAGAGCTAATGATTGTTGGAGTTTTATTCAAGGAACTTTTTAGCTTAATCAGTGCTCCCTCTGGCCACGTGCCACAGACTCAACCCAAAGGGATCTCTCTACGGAATACACATGTATTCTGGGACAATCAGGTTTTACTTATGCCAGTTTACTGCCATTCTGTCGTCAAGAAACGTCAATCATGGGGGGGCGGGGGGGGGTGTAATACCATATGGAGAAGAAAATATCAATCCAGCAAAAGATGGTTATTTGTTTTATTGGGATTGTGCATTTTATTTCTTAATGAAATGTGATTGTCTTCCATGATATTTGTAAATCTGCTTTTTTATGTGACATATGTAAATATTTCCTGTTTTAATAAATATTTCCTGTTATGATTTTTAAATGCCAATTTATCGTATTTCGTTTGTAAAAAAGAACGTTTCAGTTTATTGTACAAGGCAGTCAAAGCTGGATAGTACTCCCTTTCTCCACTAGGTGGTATTATAGACTACAAATTGTTGTCTATCGTTACCACTATGGTAGATGGTGCTGTCATCCATTTTTTACTTCTACCTTGTTCCCTCTGACACCCAACATGTTTATCAGTGCATTATCTTGCTGTCATTTCCTGAACAGGTAAGCCAAGTTTTTTTTTTGTAAAAGATTTACATTACATTTAGCAGATACTTTTATCCAAAGTGATGTAAAATAGTCAATACAGAAAGTACAGCAGGAAATCAAGCATCAAAAGTGCATAGTTCTAAAACATATTTTTGTCAGTCTGTATTTGCTATCCACATTGCAGAGTAACCACATCTCAGCTACCAGGCATGGCAAGCAAAAGGATACTGCAGCACATCATCTTAGTTACTCAAACACAGTACAGTGCTAACATCTCAATTAGAGCAACTAGCTAGTTATGGCTTGGTCAACAAAGAACTTCAGTGTATTAATCTCAATTACAGTAGTGCATAGTATAGTCGACCAAAGACATAATTGAAACAAACCATGTATGGTACTATTATCTGAAAATATGAATGGATCTGTGATTAAGGTTACCCTAGGCAAGGCTAACCCAGCAGTAAGTCACAATATGAGGTAAGTCCAATATCTTGACATTCAATTTATTATATCACTAGTTAAATCTCAAAACTTGTGGATGTTGATTCGTCACATGACGTGGCAGCCAAATGAACACATTGCACAAATTGACATTGATATCAAGTGGCACAAATCCATTAAGATGTGTCCAAGCTTATCTGAAATCAAGTTGGCCTACATCATTTTTTCAAATATGCAGGCAATGTCAATCCATTATTGAAAGATGTGGAGATATGTTCAATTAAAAAGTACCTAGTGTAATTCAAATGTAATTTCTTCTCAACTGGACCGAGTCATTGGTTTCATAGAGCCGTGTATTTCTTGTGGAAGGTAATCACACACAGCAGCTTGCAGTCTAGAATGAAGAAATCAACCTTTCCCTTTTGTTTTTTTGCTTATAGTTTGACGACCAAAAAAAAGAATACCAATAGGGATTCAAGCCATAAAATAAGGAAAGTCCAGAAAAATAAAGACGACAGAGAGCCATGACTTAGGATCATATCGTATCCCTGGCCTGCTGGACATCAGTCGTCAGTCGTTCTTCTTCACCTTTGCTGGCCCTACATTCCACATCAGGGATTTTCCCAATTACCCTCAGTCTCAGCATGGTGCCCTTACGCAGCATACGTCAGTGTTGGAGCGTGTGGTGTTGTGGCAGCTCTCCTCTCCCACTGCTGCCTTGCGGCTGCCCTTGTTACTGCCTGTGACAGAAATGTCAATGTGCAGTTGACTGTTGAGACTGTTCTATCTCTGTCCTAAAGCCTCTTGTAGCCCCCAACACACACACACACACAGAAAGCCTTGATTGTTTAGCTTTCTACATTGTTCCTCCCCCCCCCCTCATCTATTAATGGTGTGAAAGCACATCAGGAGCAGTCTATGCACTGTTATTGCTGCAACAAGTTAGTTAGCAAACTAGCAACCAAAAAAACATAAATTCTCATTTAAAGTCAGTGGTTCTTCCACATGTTTTCAGTGTACTCTCTTAAACCAGGCATTGCTGTCCCATTTCATTAGACTGGATAGGTTCCTTAATAGTAATATAAGTAATCAAGCCTAAAATAGTCCTGGCATTAGACGTGACATTTGATCATGACCCACATCATGGGCTTCTGCTTCTAGCATTAACCCATTACTGTGTAAATTAGTGAATATCACCTACGTTGACTTTGGACAGGGTCCAAATCAACAACAAAAAAATGCTCATGACTCTCCAGGGAAATAGTTGACTCATTGAAAGCCATACATAACTGGTTTGTTTTGGTTGAGATCCTTTCAATGGCTCTTTGGCTCAACAGTAGGCTTCTAGGAAAGAGGGCAAGAAGGGGGCAGATACATGCACAAACATACATAGGGCTGTTACTGTGATATGTCCAGGTTGTATACATGTTGTAGAAATGTGTTCGTTCATGTGTGCACTGAGGGGACTTTCAGCCATTTGTCAGCGTTGGATCATGATTTATCTGAAGGTTGCCCTTTCCAGGCCCCAGATATGCAGGGTCATTCATTCAGCTGATTTATTGAGCCTGAGAGACACGAGACACCTCCACTAATGAGACCTCCCTAACTGAAAAAGTCATTAACATGTTTGTCACAGACCAGGTGCTTACTGTTTCCCTTGTTTTTGCGCTCAGTTAGTCAAAACAAGATTTGAAGAAAAAAACAAGTTTTGGTTTTGCGTTAATTTCTTTCTTTAATTATAGGAAAACACACCAAATGTGCTGCAGGTTGGTTGGTGTGACAAAGCATGAGATCATGTGACACCGATGCAGAGTGATTGGCTCCTGTTGCAGAGCCATATGTCACAGACGCAAAGGCCTGCCCCTGTCCACTGTCATCGAACCCATGTGACAACCCCTCCAGATGCAAGAAACAGGAAGTAGAGTGGCGAATGAGGCAGGAAGACTCACCCCTGAATTTAGCCTGTAACCTGTCCTATGGTTTCCAGCCCCCCTTTACAAAATTACTGTTTTGTGGAGAGGGGCAGTGAAGGAAAAGGATGGAATGAGAGCAGGGTAGAATGGGTTGGTTGACTACTGCACAAACCCCATAAACACACACACACTGCACATGTGTAGTGATAGGTCTAACTCACTAAGTGGAGGAAAAGCTACAATTACCTCCCTTCACCAACCCCAACATACAGCACGCACACACAAACACACAGACCCAGACACCAAAAGCAGTGTGAGGTCTGACAGTACTCAAGCCCCTCTCTATTTTTACTATCAGGGGCTGGGGGTAGGGAGGATGTAGGGCCATTAAGATCAACAGTAATGAGAGTTAATGAGTCTGGCCTCTCCACAAGGCAGGGAATAATCACATATCGTTCACTTTGCACTGGAGAGTGGACACACAAGCACACACACACACACACTGAGAGGAGAGGCATTTCTGAAACATATGTAATGTATTCTATTTCCCAGTTGTCCTAGGTTTTTGGTGTGAGCCCTCAAGCAGGCCATGCTGAGACTTGGTATCTAGACATGCTTGCATGGACTGATTGACCATTGCCCTCCCAGGTTTGCTGTATTATGTAAATCATTTTTTATGTGTCTGTCTTTTTTGACTGTGTTTAGCCATATTTACGTCATGGAGGTTCGACAGACCTGCACGGTTGTAATTCCATCTTTGTTTTTTGGTACATAGAGGTATGGACAGAGATGTAATCCTATAATAAGCTAATAATATAATTGACTTTGGCCCTACCATTATCTACCCCCTCCCCCATAGCAGATTCCTTCTGACATTTATGAGTCAAACATCTATTTTGACACACTGACTCATATGTTTAAACAGCTATGTGTTTGTTGCTGGCTTCAGGGATTTCAGCACACTCAACCCGTTGGAGCACAAGTCACCGATGACTGTGCCTGTGTAATCTTGTCCAGCATATTGTATGTGCTAGGACCTCAATCCAAATAATCACAAAATGAGGAACAACGGGAATGTTTGCAACTGTTTTATTTATTTATTAGTATTATCTGGATCTATTGAAAGGTACATCCTGTAGAAAAGGACCACTATGGTAAACAATTTATGTCTTACATTGTCTTCTCATGCTTTGGCCTTGACCTTCTCAAAGAGATCACATTTATATTTAACTAACTTTACGTTCCATGACAAAATATGACAAGACAAGAAAGGGATGACCTATCTACAGAACCTTATAGTCAATTATTTCTATAACTCCTTAGACTAAATTCCACAGACAATCTCTAAATGTATAATGTATGTACCTCAAAGACTTTTCTCAACTATCTCCAATGTTTTGTAATGGTTTAAATAGCATCTGTATCCTTATCATGATTGTGTTAATTTTAAGTTACTGACAGCTAGAAAACCCAGCAAGAAATACACTTTCCTTGCCTCTAATTGCTCACCTTTAGTATTCCAGGTGAGTACTTGCAGAGTAACAAGCACAGTTATTTATGAGGAATAAACCGCTTTCCTAGTGTTATCATTTGGTCTTCAACTGGAGCTTGATTTGTGGATGACAAATAGTGATATTGATTTTCTTTGATTTCTTGCTGAGCCCCCCTTGCAAAATAGGTTTTAACCTCTAAATAATATCATTAGGATTGTATCAACAAAGTTGAGCGCCTTCAAGTGTGAGGTGCTGCTTGGTCACTCCTGGCTATGCACCACTATTCTCAGACAGAACATCTTCAACGCCAGCATTTACTTACAAAAGTACTCAGCTTTGAAAAATAAACAGACATATTTTTATTTGGTGAGTTACATCACTAGATTGCTCTAGGCAGGTTTATGCACAGATATAGCTTTGTTTTTAAGTGGATAAAAAGTGATTGTATGCATCGATATCTCTTCAAATATGGTCCTCATCTGCTTAAGCTCTTGCGATTAAACCATACTGTGCAGAGCTATATCTACGGATTACTGAGGTCCTGCTAACAGCAGATTTATCCCAATCTGGTGAAGTCACATATAATTTACTGCGGCCTGCATCATCAAGGGGTATATACAATGTAAACATGTACTTGATAGATAACCACATTGGACTCTGACACATGTCAGTTACAGATGTCCTTTTTAATATTTTTGGAATGGCAGGTCAATGAAGATGTCTGGTTGAGGTTTGCATACACACACTGCTCTCCCTCAAAGTGGCTGCAAAAGAAAGTTAGGGAAGGCAGGTGGGGAGGAAGAAATGGAGAAGGAGAGAAAACACAGATTATTGAGTAGGAAGGACAAGTATAATGATGGTGCACTGATAATTCATGATTTCAAATCTAACAATGACAGGGGAGAAGCCTAACCTACCAATTGGAAATTTATAAGATGATCTACATTGACGTCATCATAGCTCTCCTGAAACGTTGGGTCGTTTATGGACTCCTCCGGAACACTGGGAGGATCTTCTAGGCTGAGGAGAAAGAAGAGAAGAGGTCTAAACGAGGCACGAAGAACAGCAAACATGCCCTCACACAAAAATGCAAACTGCACACAAGCACACACATACACATGCGCACAAACCTTCTTTTTCCTGTGAGGACGGAGTTCAGGTATTTCTTCACGGCCATCTGTTTGCGGAAGCGGCTGTAGTTGTCTGTGAAGATCGCATCTGAGTGTCGCTTCACTGGGACTTGGTCCTCCATCATGTCGTCACTGAATACACATAGGTCAAACAAAAGTCCAACATCTCATCATGGACTGTGCATTCATATTATGAATTGATTTGAACACGCTTATCTATACATTTATTGAAACTCAGCAACAAATGTAGTACAGACATGAAATTGATTACTCAAAGCATGTCATGTCATAAACTATAAAAATGTAAAGAGCCTATTTGAAAATCAAATCAACGTCCTCTGATATCAGAGTTTATATAGGCCTGTATTAAATCTAGACACAAAATACATATTTAAGTGGGATCTACGACTACATTTTAAATGTACAATATTTTCCGAAATCCATAATTCCCAATGACAAGCGCCCGCCTGTAAGCCTACTGCTCACCTGACGCGCTTCCCAATCAAAGATTCCAGATACCGTCGCGCTGATAACTGCCCAAGAAGTTTGCTGTATCCGCTTGTAAAGAGACCGTCTGCGTGTCGCATCGGTCTGGCAAGAAAAAGAGCAAATTATAATCGCATTATATAAATCTAGCAAATATAATTTACAAAACATTGTAATTTTTTTTGTCAGGTAAAAACAAACAACTGAAACGGAAGACTACTGAAAAGAGCCCCCCTTCCATAGATTGGGCAACATGTTACTAAATTCCGTGAATGATTTTCATAAACACAATTTCAATAACTTTCAACAAAGCTACATCAGTGTTAGAATAATTGTATTAGTTAAGATAACTTGCACAGTGGAGATAGTAGGCTGCATGAGTTACTGCAAGAACAAACTAAATAAAACAATGTAGACTATATTGTTGCCTTCTATTCGTAGCCTACCTCGTAGATGCATATGGTAAACTCAGAGTCCGGGAATATAACACACTGCACAGGGCTATAAGGAGAAGCAGCTGGGGACTGTTTCTTTGAACCATCGCTTTAAACCTGCAATGGAAGTCAGGGAGTTTAGATGGTATCGTATAGTCAGTCTATACAATGATATGTATTCATTATTTGAATCATTGATATGAAACAACTCACAAACCACAACTCAATGCTTTTTACGCATCGAAGTTTTGATACAAAATAAATCGATTGCTACAAACGTAGATTTCAATCTTAAAACCCAAACCGTTTTCTAAACAATGTAATACTATTTTCCAGGTTTTATCATGTTGGTCAAATTCAGCACTGAGGTAGTAATGTTACAACTATTCAGACAAATGCGTAATTGCGCACGGGTTTTTACAGGAGTTGGTGAGCACTTTGGCGCTTAACATCTACATCGATAAAGATGCTATGAATATTCACATTCAATCTCGTCTTGCTTTAACAATTTTAAGTTCGGCAAAATCATTAATTTGACGTTAACAAAACCATAGGCTACATACAGTCAAAAGAAAAAATGTATTGGAATACGCAAATAATCTGTTTTGTTGATTGCCTTAAACAAATAGTATCACAGAAAAGGTCTTACATGTGCTTTAGAAAATTGATCCGCGGGTCCTCTCTCTTTGGCGCTGTCCAGGGTTCTGAACGCTTACTTTGTAGTCTCGGAACACAGTTGAAAATCTATCAGATGCTTCCCCACCGGTTAGTGTCTCATTCTGGACCCACAGACCTCCCTCGTTTTATACATCGGATTACTTTTCATCAGGCAGGAGGGCAATCAGATTCGATCTAGGTTTTTACGTCATAACATCCCAACGGGATAGATGCGATCGTCATTGGCTTTTGGCATGCTCAGTTTGAACTAAGTTTATGGTAAAATTAAGTTTTGCTCAAACAGCAATGACTTATTTCACGTCATGGGGGCTGCTTTTGACTCATCTTATGATTACCCAGTCACAATAGTTGACTTTTAAGATTGAACAAGTTTGGAGGAGTACAGGAGAATTGGAGACGGAATATTCTTCAGTATATTACGGTTGGCAAATTGACATATCAAGTCAATAGATTTTCAATTGTTTAGAACTTCATACTAAATTCCATTTGATTGTTTGCAATGTTAAGAGTATTCTTGCCACAGACACAAAAACAGATACAATTGGGGTAACACATTTCAGTACCTCAACCAC
The DNA here is from genome assembly GCF_963692335.1 of Osmerus eperlanus. Taxonomy (NCBI): domain Eukaryota; kingdom Metazoa; phylum Chordata; class Actinopteri; order Osmeriformes; family Osmeridae; genus Osmerus; species Osmerus eperlanus. Next base: position 18,121,424 of record NC_085023.1, read on the forward strand.
ATTCCCATATTCGTGTGCATTACTCCACTGCTCCCGCTCTACTCCATCTTGTTTCTCTCCTCCCTCCCTCTAGCCCACCGCTACTCTCTCCTAACTGCTTAACTCACTCATCACATACCAGAAGGATAATTCAACGTGACAACACACATGATCTAAGGTTAAATGCATGGTTAACATAAATGTCAGATGTGTGGCCGGGCTGACGTATTATCCCTACCTCCCATGTACTATGCACTATGTATTTACCAGTTCCGATGGATTGCATAGCATGTAACTAGTGCTCTGCTATTAAGTAAGGTTATTCAAAGGACCGTAATTGTTCACCGAACCACCTCCAATGCACTTCTACAATCCTCACCACTCGGCCATTCTGCAGTTGAACAGCCATGACCAGCATCCTTGGGGGACTGAGTCACAATCCTGATGAAATAAGGCCCAAGATAGAGTAAATTAAGTATGAACCACTGGGAAAACATACCTATATAATTGACAGTGTTGATATAAAACAGATGCTGAATCCTTTGTCCAGAAAACGTTTGTGATCATTTGAAAGAATGTACACTTCCTACAGATAAGTACATCCTATTGATACTTGTCAGATTATGAGCAGTCTTCCGATAAGTAATCTCTAATAAGAAAGTCCATGTTGCTTACTTAATGAATGCATTACTATAGACTACTATGTCATTATCATAGTAAGAAAAATTCATCAACACATTCCCATGTGGACTTGAGAGAACCACCAACAGAAAACACCTGTCTACTTTATGAGTTGTCTGCCAGGGAATCCATAGCTTCTTAGAGGTTATTGTAGTTAGCACAAACTCTTCCCTAAACAGGGGAGATGTGTTGGTTTCCAAATTGCCCCTGGCAGGTGGATGTGAGCTTGGGCCCAGAGCTATACGTTAGAGCTGGAGACTAATGTGGCAACTGACAATACCACACCCAGCCCCCTTGATGAGTCACCTCTAGGCAGTTTGCCAGTGAAACACGCATTAACCACCCAGGGGATGACCCCAGCATAATAATAATAGTATCAACTGGACTCTCTGGCCAGCCAATCAAGTTGAACTTTATTGTTGTGTGTATTAAAAACTGAATTAAATACTATCCATCAAGCACTTGCACTCATAACACACAAACACAGGTTTGTTTTACTATCCTAGAGAGGACTGACAATTCACCTCATTCATAATTGTGTAATGCCTGACCCCTAATCCTAACCTCAACCCTTTATGTAACTCTAAACCTAACACTATTTCTATCCCCACAAGGAAATTACTTTCTTAGTTTACCATCCTTGTGGAACAAGACCACACACACACACATATGAATATGCACACACTGTATTGTACACTTACACACACAACTAATCCGATGGCAGTGGCCCTCATTTTGGGCCCTAGAGAATTTCCTAATGTGGTTTTGTTCTGGTAAAAAAAAATAATCCTGCAACGGATCAATTAAACAACCGGCTCTTCATTGTATCATAACTAATGCTGTAAAGTTATTTGTTTTTCAAGCCACATGGAAGACATTACATACAATAATATCCTTTCAGATCTTCATTAGTCTTCTTAAAGCAACAAAGCCTTACCCACAGTGCTCTGGGGACCTTGGGTCATCCGGACCAATCACATTACAGCTTTGTCTCTCTGGTCTCTCGTCAAGTTGCCCTTTCCTTGTATCCTCAAATGCTAAGAATATAAATTATAAATCTAAGATCTGGAATTCAACCCTACATTTACATTCTGTCTACACATTCTTTTGTGTGTTTTTTGTGGGTTATTCTTTGTTTACTTTTTTTGTAATACAGATTGCTGATGAATTTCAAAACCTTGTTGAATAGCCTTACAATATCTCTGATTATGCTGCTGGACGAGAGGAAAGAGTAGTTACTTTCAGATACACATTTGCGGGAGAGGCACGAGCAAAAACCTTTCACATGTTAGGCATATTGCTATTTTTTCCTTGTGATTGATATTCATGTGTACGGAAATCAAAACCTTATTTTAAATTTAAAACACCACAGCAAATAAGAGAAAAGGCAGGTGCATGAGAGGGACACATAATGGTTTCCAGACAATATACAAAAAACAATCAAATTCAATAAATGCAACAAAAAAAAACAATTTGTTATTGTACCAGGGGACATACATATATATTGGTAGAAAGCAAAACCTAGTTTGGAAGAGATGCCCGGGGAATAGGCGACCATTTAGTCACTATTGGGTTCATATTGACCTGACACATCTGTTCCCTGTGTCACCTGGAGTAGTGAGCATCACCAACGATATTCTGTCCGTGTACCACGGTATGAAGCCCTATTCCCTCCTGGCTGCTAAGAGGAAAGTGTGTAGATTTTTATAATTTTCCACTCTATCATTCATTACCAACAACATTAAAACAACCACCTGTCAGTGTTAATGTGTTAAAAATGTTCACCACCCTACGTCATGCTGCCCTATTCGGTCTGTGATTGGTTGAAACAAAGAGGGCGTGAACCTCGGAGTCAAGACAGGAACATGTCCGCGCACATTTGAAAAGCTTATTTTTCGATCTTTACCTTAATGGGTTAACTTAAGTAGTGTTTATGCTGATATTGGAAATCACCCGATACACAAGTAAGGGTTAAATAAATAAAAGACAAGGACTGCGAGACGATACAGACTATTCCTTATTATCAGGTTTGCGCCGGTCTCCTTCTGCTTATGCTAACGTTACCTAGCTATCTAGCTAATATAGCTAACGTTTTAGCAAGGTGAGCTGACCATGCAGTGCTTGACAGATTTGAGAAGCTAGCACTTGGTTTAACCATTGGCGATATAGCGAGGCCTAGTGTTATGTTTTAGCTCGTTATGTATGTTAATCGGACGTTTTGGTGTCAATACTAGGACACGAGCTAGAGCTAACTAGCTGTAGCAAGCTTGCTGTAAGTTGAGTCTTTGCCACTCAAGGCACTCATTGAATCAACTGTTACCGAAAACAGAAGGGTAACAGTTATACATAAAACATTTAATGATGACATGCATGCATTACTGGACTGAAATGACCGGTCTTTAAATCACTACTGATCAACTATCGCGTCACATGGTTATAGGCTAGCTATCGTATTACAACTGTTAAACTACTGCTAGCATGGTTAATCAGAACACACACTTCCAGCTATAGACGTGAGTGACACAGTGAAAACATCAAAGCTAGCCACTATCCTGAGCATAAATAAATACTTGAAACAACAGATTATAGCTATATTAAACCTAGTGAGGACTGCCTCTTTATTAACAATTCCACTTCTCCCCGTCTTGTCCTCTTCACCAGAAATAATGCTGATATCTGGAACTCATGTCGAACGTGTATGAAGAGAGAGCCACAATGATAGCCGCAGGGGAATTGCAGTCGTTTGTCCCGTTTGGCCGTGAGCACTGCAAGAACCACCCGAACGCTGTGAACCTACAGCTCCGTCAGCTGCAGCCAGCTTCTGAGCTCTGGTCGTCAGATGGGGCAGCTGGCCTGGTGGGCTCTCTCCAGGAGGTCACCCTACAGGAGAATGAGAGGGTAAACTTACAAGTTAAAACTCAATATCGCAACATTATTTCGTACCTTGCTTACTTTCTCCTTTCCATAAATCATAAAAGTGAATAGCATCCCAATTGTTATACTGGTGGTCTCTGTTCTGCAGGAATGTTGGCAGCTGAGGAAGGGTTGTGTTGGAGACAGTGGTGATGTTGATTATGAAGAGGAGCTGTATACAGCAGGTAACATGGTGATCTGGAGCCAGGGCAGCAGGAATCAGGCCTCCAGCGTATACAAAGCCTTCACTGTTGACAGCCTGGTGCAACAGGTAGGCCTGCTAAACCCAGAGTGAGCTTGGCATGTTGTCAACACATTACAGTCAGTGATACAGATTGTTGTTGTATTCAGGGATTATCAATTAATTTATTTTAAATGTATTTTAACCAGGCCTTATGGTGCAACTTTGGTGTTCCACAAAAGAATAAGGATGGTAAGTAAGGAGCACTTGCTTGAAAATACTTGCTTGCCTGGTATTGGAGTTTAGACTTGATGCTGTTCGGTAGCATTCTGTAATTACTGTGCACTTTATCATGCAACAAGAGGTTCTGACCCGCGGGTCATTCTAAAGCAGCAAGGCTTACTTACTGACTTGCTTTCTTAACCCTTGTGTTATCTTCGGGTCATTCTGACCCATCAGTCATTGTGACCCACCGTCGTATTGCGACAGATTTACCGCATACAAAGACAAAGTGAAGCATTTTCTTTTAACCGTTGGGCTGTCTCAGACCCCCCACATTGCAAAGGTTAAAAGAAAATTATTTTAATTTGTTTTTGTATTGGGTAAAATTGGGTAAACACAACGATGGTTCGTTATGAACCTTTGGGTCATGTGACCCGAAGGCAGCACGAGGGTTAAGGTGTTCTTATTGGGCAATAATTCTGATGATGGGTGATGTAAACAAACAACATGTGTCCCTCTCCTCCTCACGTACGGCGCATGAAGTTGAGGAGCAGACCGTGTGCATTGTCCAGAGCACATGTGTCAACGTCCACAGTGTGTCCGGAAAGGACTTCATCTCCCCCTTGCCCTTTCAAGTGAGAATCTGGCTTTCCTGTTCGCCTGCTTACTCATTTGTTGGTTTGTGTGGATGATTGAAATTGGGGGAGGGAGTGCTGCTTATGTAGAAGGCAATTACAGTAGTTTTACACAGCTAGTTATATTGTGATATTCCCCAGGTTCTGCCTATTGTCTTCATAAGCAGTTATAATGGATGATTTGGCTCACTGACAGCTGACAAGAGGCTGTTGCATGGAAAAACACCATTAGTCCGGATGTGAATTAACTACCCTTGGCGAGAGCGTGTGTACATGTCTACCGTGCGTATTTATGCGAGTGTGTGCTGTTATTTTTATCTATACCGACTAGTCATAATTAAGTAAGGTTTGTTTACCCGGCCACTTGCGGGAACCCCTTGAGTGGGTTGTCGTTGAGAGCCAATCAGGTTTGTGTTGTTTCCCAGGTCTCCACACTGTGGCCCACTAAGTTTGGTCTGCTGCTGGAACGCAAGAACCCTGCATCTGACGCACCTCTGAGCCCTCTAAGGTACGCAGACACACACACACACACACACACACAGACGTCTTGTTGGCATCTGTAATGTACTTAGGGCACAATGACTGTTTGTGTGTCTCAGGGAGCCACTACCTACGGTGTTCAGCATGCTGCACCCTCTGGATGAGATCTCTCCGGTCATATGCCGACCTTCAGGTGAGTTACAGGCACTCTCACCAACGACTTATGACTCATTTCCATTGAGTTGAGTTTTCTATAAGTTTCAACATGTTGTACACAAATGCGTCCTACGTGGAGAGCTGTGCGTTAGAGGCTGGATTGGTCCTCGGTCATCATCATGCAGTGGGATGCCTGGATGTTCTGTTCAGTCGATCTTAATCACTGCCTTGTTAGTGCTGGTTAAGAAGGAGGCTCATTAGGGGCTCATCTCCTGTGTGTGTGTGTGTGTGTGTGTCTTTTCTGTGTCCGGCAGGTCTGTTCGAAGCAGCTAGTGTGCAGTATGTGTCGGATAGCACCATGAAGATAGTCTTCACCTGCAGTGAGCCTTCCATAGTGGTAACCTACGACACCGTCCAGGGAAACCACTCTGTGTGGGCGCTGCACAAAGTCACGTCTGAAGTAAGATACAGTAGTAGTTTAGTATTCACGTTTTTTAAGGTTTTCATTGTGACAATTTTATATTAGTCTAGTTACATCATAACCATGAAGTAATTCGATTTACAGCATGCAGTGCAAAAACAAAGGTAATCTGATAATACAGTTAGACAATGACAACAAATATTCATTATTTTAACATTGCTAACGAAATAAACAATTTCACTTACATTTCCTGCAACACGTTTGTCAGACATAGGACTGACGATAACCCTCCTTTCTGATACCAACCCTCGACCGTGCTGTCTGACCCTAACTCAGGAGCAGGCCGCCATGCTGAAGTGGCCCGAGCAGATGGGCAGCAGGGCGCAGCAGGGCCTCGTGGGACCCAGCTTCCTGACCTCTCACCTCCGGAGCGTCCCCCGGCTCGACTCCCCGGTCGGGGTGGGGATGGTCTCCCCTCTCCACTGCCACGCCCTGCACAGCCGGATGACGTCATCTCCGGGCCACCACTCGCGGACTCACTCCCCGAGCATTTCCAACATGGCCGCCCTCAGGTCAGATTGGACTGTGGTTGTTCACGAGAGTGCAGGCAGCTGTAGGGTGTCCTGCACACCCTCATCCCTAAAACACTCACTCACTCCTCAGAGTGAAATCTAGGATCCAGAGAAATCTGGCTCTGTTGGAGCTTGCTTTAGGTAACTAGCTCAAGACTCTGGAACCTCAGTAATACTCCATTTCTTCTTCTCCCGTCTCCTCTCGTCCTCTCCTCCAGTCGGTCCCACTCCCCCGGCATGGCGGCGCCCTCCTTTACGGGTGCAGCTCGCTTCAATGTGTCATACTGCTCCCTGTCCCCAAGGGGGCACCCCAGCTTGCTGCCCTCGCCCAACAGCACCATCAACGAGTCGCTGCTGGGGCCAGAGATGGAGCCCATTGTACCAGACCTCTGCATGGAGCAGCTGTGGAGTGAGCCGGCCACTGCTGCCCCCCACAGGTAATGGGCCGCTACTACACTACTATATTGACTTTAGCTTGATTTTGTAATGATGTGTTCAACAAGCAGGTGTCTGTAAACTGAGCGGTATCCACATACTGTTGGCCGTGTATGGTGTATTTTGTGGGATTCTTGAAATACAGTTTTTGCTGTTTTTGAATTGTCTGTGCTTGCTGAATGGGTAAAGACTTGTTTACTTTATAGTGTATAATTTGGTTATGTATGGTGTATGGTGTAGGCTTTTGCTGTTGGGCCTTGGAAGGTGAACTGTGTGTTTGTCATCCAGGGAGATGAGCTGCCAGGCATCAAAAGTTTTTTTGACCTCTGACCTCTGTGAGAACCACTACCTCTGCTTCCTGGTGGAGTCCCACCAACAGCTCAGGTCAGGTCAGGCAAAAGCAGTGTGGCTCTCTCTCGCTCTCTCGCTCTGTTTCATATATGTAACAAGTGTATTGTTTTCACAGGTGTGTTAAATTCATAGAGAGCAACAATCCCTCTCAGCTCATTTTCCCATCTGTGGTCACCCTTCCTGCCAAAGATGCAGCACCTTTAGAGGTAAAGTCTACCAAACAAACAGCTCATTATTGTTCCTTCATGGAGTGATGTGTTCATATATTTTTAAGCAATAAATCACCATTGTACAACGCGCAACTATAAAAACCTTATAATGAATAAATCCTGAAGGTTTAGATGGAACAATCTGCCTCATGTTTTTTTCTTCTTCCCTCTAGCACATAGACGCCATGTTGGTTCTGGAGACCAATGGCAGCCTGGCACTGTACACAGGAGTCACCAGGGTAACCAACAACATAGTCCTTCCACACAAACAGCCCACTTCCTGACTAGCTTTTCATTCCTCCATGTCTATTGGTTGATTTGAATTGTCCCACCCTCCTTCTGATCCTCTCCCAGGTCAGCAAGGTGTTCGTCCCGGGCCTCCTATCGCCCAGCTTCAGCTTGTCCAACCACAGCGGTCAGCAGAGCACGCCCATCGAGGGTGTGAGCACCCCTGCCAAAGCCACTGGCAGACACATCAGGACCATGGATGAGGTACAATACTCCTCATCCATGGATATGAATGAATGCTGTTAAATCAGATTGATGAGACTGGAGATTATTGCGCCAGTCAGACACAGCTGGCCGTCTGAGAGGAGCAGTAAGTTTTAATAATACTAATGGCCCAACTTCAGTCTGAACCCGACAGTTTTCCGCTGTGGCTGTCATTATTCTATATTTATAAAAGGAGCCATTAGGCCTTCTGTAGAACTAAGGCCTGTGATGGATGAGGACTGTGTACACGCTCTGATCAATACCGTAATTAGATTGCAACCTCAGATCAGTGTGGCTGTTTTTTACCTTTACAGATGAAGGGGGGGGGGGGTACACAAAAAATAGTCTTGTCAATATCATGTATCAAAGCTGAACTGCTGTTGTAGATTGAATTGTTACAGAAGAAGACCAAAGTTTATCAAGGAGGATTGTCTATCTGAGGAATAAGGACGCTTCCTGACTTGAACTCTGACCTTCCCTAACTCCCAGATGGCTATGCCGTCTCCCGTGTCAGAGATTAAGGGGTCGACCACCAAGCTCCCTGATTGGTCCTGGCAGGACGACTACCCCTTCCAAACAATGGTTCCATACATCCAAGCTCTCCGAGACCCTGTCAGCAACAGGGTGACTCTGGTGAGTCTGCCTGCCTGCCTGCCTGTCTGTCATCTGTGTTCATGCATTTTTGTAACAAATAATGTATCGAATGGCTTTCCCCCAGGCAAATCATATTGTGACATCTGACATGTTTGGACAGCACCAAATGTGTCAGTTTAAGGCCGTTTTGGGTATATGAACTAAAGCTGCTTGCAAACGTTGACCTATGTATGCACGTGGAACGCTTCCATCATAAATGAAGTCGGTTACTTGTCAGATTAATATTTCGTGTTTTTGTGGGATTCAAATTTTGCTCCTCCCCCCTATAATCTCCAGGAATTTATTCTAAATGTATTTTCTCTTTAGGAGCTAAGTAATGGCACAATGCTGAGGATATCCATCCCTGAAATCGCCACATCTGAGCTGGGTAAGAGCCACCTAGAGCAGAGTGAACCAGAATGATACGCATGACCAGAGACAGTGGTGGGGAAAGTTCCGGCACTGAGCTGAGTCATGCTGCCGATCGCTCGCGAAAATTGGGTTTAAGTGCTGCGAGCCACACGCTGTCACACACTGACGTACTGCAGCCTGTGGACAGGAGGAGGGGTGCACTCCTAGCCCTCGCTCCAGCCCACACACACACTCACGCACACACACACGCTGAAGAAAACAAGCACTACCCACCTTCTCTTGCTAACTGATGATAATTGCTTCAGCAGATTGGAGGGGTGTTGCTACCATAGTCCAGTGACTGCGGCCTGTTGGCTGGGGATGTTTGTCTGTGCCGTCCAGAAACCTGCCTGCCGCTCCCTGTCCTGTGTCCTGTGTTCTGTCAGACAGGACTGCCATGCACTGAGGCATACACAACATAAACATGAATGAACCTCTTTCTTAAAGTGCATTTCCTGTTGCGATGTTCCAGGTCTGATATGACTTTTGGTTCATGACGTGTGGATTGTTACATGTGGTGCGGCCTGGGTGTCTCCTGTGTATACAACAGTGACTTAGTGACAGGCTGATGTTATCTACTGGTGTGTAAATGGTACAAATGAAAAAGTGGCCAGTGGAAAATAAGGCTGAAAACCGATGATAGTGTCAGAGCTAATAGCGGGTGAATACCTCAAGGGGGACTGGCTATATCTAAACAGCCAAGGCAGCTTATTTTGTTGTGAAAAATAACCTCATTTTTTTTTCTTGAAGTACATCAACATAGGGGAGCTTGTTTGTATTAACAAAATGGATCATCTCTTTTGTCTAGTTATTAAAGGCTTGGCTGACCCCCCCCCCCCCCCCTTTTGTTTCGGAAACTGGTAGTCAATTAGTACCTGGCGTTCCTCTGCATTAGTCACTAATTGATCCCTGAGATCAGGACTCACTCTCTAATGGAATGGCATTTATCCTGTTCTGCTGTTCTACTCTGACCTTTTGTAGTTCTGTCGTCCAATTAAGATAGCAGGATGGAGATGATTAGGTGTCTGATTGGGCGATGGCACAGGAGCTAATTAATGCGTGGTTGTCTACCTGCTGGCTGTGGGGGTTTTTTTTTGGGGGGGGGGGGGGGGGGGGGAGGGGAAGCAGAGAGGAGAGAGGAGAGGAGTCGTGAGTTGGTGGTTTCTCAGGATGAAATTTCATTGTCTTGCTTGGAAATCCTGTTGACTTGTCTGCTGTCTACTGACCCACCTCAATTAATAACCTTTGTCTTCCCTCGCTGTCTGTCTCTGTCGTCCTGTCCCCCCCCCCCCCACCCCACCCCCCCCCCCGGTGGCTGTAGTGAGGAAGTGTCTGCAGGCGTTGCGGTTCATCCTTCCTAAGGACGTGGCCATGAAGGTTTCTGGTGAAGTGGTACAGCATGTACAACGCCCCTGGTGGGCCCAGCGCTCACCTGGAGTGGAACCTGTTCGTCACCTGCTTCATCAGCCTCATGGGCTACAACACGGGAGCGCCTGCGCTGGACTCGCAACGTGAGCGCCGCCCCACTTCCTGTTTCAGCCGCTCCACTTCCTGTTTCAGCTCGCACGCCCAGCGTGCTGCTGGAGACAAACAGGCCTGATGGAAAAAGGACGAGTCTAACTCCGGCGTGACCTTGCGTTCTTGTGCCCTCAGCTCCATTTTGAAGTGCCCCTCTCTCCCGTGATTGCTGCCAAGAAGGCTCGCCCGGCCGAGACGGGCTCTGATGAGGTAGGCCGGAACAAGCCTGGACGATGTGTCTGTATCTGAGTGGGTCTGCTTCAGTCTGAAGTGAGAGGGCGTCCTCGGGGCCCCTCCTTAGCAAGCTCAGCTTGAAGAAGGGTTAAGAACATGCATCCATTTGGCCACGATGAGTCAGTCAGCTTATTTATGATTACATCGGCTGTTATTCTATTAATTCCACTACCAATTGCACTTGGCTGTCATGGTCACGCGGTCACTGGTAATGTTTCCATTAGACAAGGATCATTCGACTACCCAAACCTTTTTGTTAAAAAAATATATTGATTTGTTGTCTGGAGTCTATGTATTCAACATTATAGTTTTAGTAGGTTGCTTAAGTTTCTGTGTTGCTTCCACTTTATAAAAGCCTGTTTGGTCGTTAGCGAATGATCAAAACACTCAAAATGCTTCTGGGTAGCGTGATGTTCTAGAACAGCTTGTTTACCGTATGTAGGACTGCATGTATTTAGGCTGACATGCGGTAAAGGATGACTCAGGCCTGGATCAGGCCTGCATTAGCTGTCATGGCAGTCTCCAAACCTGTTGGATGGGTTTTTAATGGACCTCTCTGTAGAACTCCGGAACATGTTTATGTTATTTGTGTTGCCTGGGGAGGGTGAGGTGCTTCTGCAATTATCTACTGCGTGTATTTATTTTTTATCACTGGTGGGTGTGTTTGACCATTGTGTTGTATTTCATGTGTGCGTTTATAGGACTGGGAATACATGCGGGGCTGTCACTACCATCGGCAGATGGTGTGCAGGCTTGCTGGTCTGGAGTCCGTAACAAGCGAACCCTCTGCCGGAGACTCCTCCTCCCAATCCCAGTCCCCTCCCACTAGCCCCACCCTGCGTCTGGACAGCTCCGCCCCTCTGTTCCCCCACATCCCCGCCCTCTTCTACGTGCTGCACCTGCTCTACCAGGAGATGCAGCTGAACGACCTGCAGAGGGGCGGGGCCAGGGCCCTGGTCAGCCTGCTGCAACAGCTAGCCAGGTAGAACGAGACGCGTTCTGCGTTTGGTGTGGATGAGGAGGAGATGCTTGCGTAGGAGTCAATCCACAGTTTGTTGAGTGTGTGCCCAGAGCTGGAGGTTTGGGATTGGGGGGCGTAGAAGACGGATTCCCACAGAGAAATCGTCAATCTGATGATAGATCGTCGCCAGACAGAATAGCATGTCTGGACAGAAGCCAGCATGTTCTCAGCCAGTGTCGCACTCAGTGATCCCACACACCTGGGCCTGGTGCTGAGCGCACACAGCCAGGTGTCGTTAATGAGAGCTGGTGAGCAGGGTGCCCTGCGCTGTGGAACCTGACGGCATCACAAGCCGCTCAGCTGTCCACATTAAAGGAAGAGTTGAAGTAGGGAGAGTCGAGCACCGGGTGACACTCATTTCACTGGAGCTTTTTGTTAATACAGGAGATGTTAGCTAACACACGCACCACCCTAGTTAAAGTGTTTTTGCAAATTCTGATTTATCCATTTGAGCCATTCTGCTGAAGTGGAGGTGGTTATGGCTGGCTGTGGATTAATTATATTGACTAAATGTCCAACTAGCGAACTAGAACAGCCGTTCTCATGACCTACTAATTGTGTGTGTGTGTGTGTGTGTGTGCGGGCCTGTGTTCCAGAGACCTACATCTGGAGCAGTACATCGACCTGTACTGGAGAGATTACCCCTCCCTCATCACCTCCTTCACTGAAGTCTGTCTCATCGAGCAGGGTGAGAGCCGCCACGCAGGACAGCTTCACTCCTCGTCCTGCTGCTCTCCTGCCACACATCACTCAGTCCCTCGCGTCCCTTTTACTGTCCTACCAAGAGCTCCCTACCTAGCCCGTTTCTTAGCGACTGGCGAGGATGTGTGTGTGAGGGACGTGTCTGTAGTAACGGACGGCATGGCGTGCCCCTCCCCCTCCACAGCCCAACTGGAGCAGATGCAGCGGCCGGCGTTCCTGAGGGCGGAGCCTCCCTGTGTGTTCAGCTGGCTCAGCCGCTGCCTGAGAGGACAGGAAGTCCCGCCTTTTCCCTTCCTGCCTGGCATCTGCGAGAGGACCCGACTCTTGGTTCTGGTACGATGACGTCATCATCAGTAGCTCGTCGGTGTTCAAGACGGCGGTGTGTCCTCTGGAAGTCAGAGTTGAAACGCACTGGTAGACATGATGCTGTTTGGTAACAGGAAACGCCGTTATTAGTGCTGGATTAGACGTTGGGCTGGTTGCTTCCTGTCGCCGATGGCTGGCCCTTCCAGTCTGTTCAGAGTCATCTTTTGCTGACATGCAAGCACTTGCTCACATGCTCCTGTTTAAATGTCAGGAGCTCCTATTACTGAGGTCCACTCAGTTGTCAGAGAGGGAGAAGTGGAAGAGAGATATACATATTGGTCTGTTTATGACTGATTTGAATTCTAGAGCAAAATATGTGCATGTGAGCTAGTGTGTAACCAAGAGACCTTGTATTTGTCCTGTTGTGTTTGTGTGTATTTAGTTTAGAGTGTGTGTGTGTGAGAGCAGAGAGCAGAGACGGCGTCTCGATAGTCATTAAGGTAGGGAGAGACTGGCTGTATGGCAGGCGTAGGGCGGTCCTGGATGTGGGGGTGGGTTAAGCGAGGCGTGCGAGGTGTGCGTCTCCCCACATTCAGGATAAGTGAGGTGACGCACATCACCACTGAGAGACGGATAGCCATCGTGCAGCTCATCTATTTACTCCCCTCTCTCTCTCTCTCTCTCTCTCTCTCTCTCTCTCTCTCTCTCTCTCTCTCTCTCTCTCTCTCTCTCTCTCTCCATATCTCTCTCTCTCTCCATATCTCTCTCTCTCTCCATATCTCTCTCTCTCTCATTCTTTCTCTCTCATTCTCTCTCTCTCTTTCTCATTCTCTCTCATTCTCTCTCTCATTCTCTCTCTCTCATTCTCTCTCTCATTCTGTCTCTCTCTCATTCCACCACTCTCATTTGCCGTCACGCCGTCGCTCTGCTTTACTCTGTTGTTCCATCTCTATTTTGCTCCCTCTCTCCTTTGTCAACACCCCCCCCCCCCCCACACACACACACACACACACACACACACTCGTCATTGGAAGCAAAACCTCAGTGACATCCCCATCACCACTAATAGTTGCACTGCAGATACCAGATGCTGACGGTTGTTTTCCTGCATTTGTCTCTCCCTCCCTCCCTCCTCGCCCACCTCCCCCTCCTGCTGCCCCCTGACAGAGCTATGCCTTGTACATCGTTGGAGATGAGAATGCCATTTCGGTCGACATGTCCAAATACTTGGCCAAGTTTTCTGCTGGTGAGTGACTGTCTTCCGGCGGGGGGAGGGTGGGGGGTTGAAACAGTGTGTGCGAGAACACACCCGTCTTAACCCTTCTCCATGTTCAAAAACATTCCCTTTCAACATAGCTTTGTTGTTAGCATGAGAACATACATAGGGGCCGTGAGAGACCCGGAGACATCACATTGAGTTTGTTGAAAGGGCAGGAAGTCTCTTTAGATCTTCAGCCTTTGCTCTCTTCTCACATTGTGGTTGACCTACATCCCCCGACCTGTGACAACACCTCACCTGAAGCCAATTATCTCTCTCCCCCTTCCTTTTTTCTCACTCTCCCTCCCTCCCTCCCTCCCTCCCAGGCCAGAGGAAGAGTGGTTCTGAAGCTAACTTCAGGAGGTAAGCCTGCATGCCCGGCCATGTCTCATTGAATCCAGATGAGTGCATACTGAAAGGCAGAATGGGATAGTCCAGCACTTTAGTGATTGGGGAAATGGAGGTCCAAAAAGTCTTGTAGTTTACCAGTACTCCTGCTCATTCTCATGTCTTCTCCCTCGCTAGACAGAGCAGTGGGAAGACTGAATCCTCGAATGAGAGTCTAGCTGAGAAGCTGGTGGTGTGGTTAACCTCAGCAGGTAAGTGCTTTGGATTGGCTCGTTAAAAGCAGTTGGCTGGTGTGACCTCCAGCCATGATCCATGGCTGCTTTGTGTTTGGTTCAGGTTTCACTCTGAAAGACCTGGAGTCTGTCCCCTTCGGTGTGGCCTTGCCCATCCGAGACGCCATCTACCAGTGCCGAGAGCAGCCCTGCTCCGATTGGTCGGAAGATGTCTGTTTGTTGATTGGACGGCAGGATCTCACCAAGCAAGCCCACAAACTCACCCTGGCCAAGGGCAAAGCTGTAAGTGAAGCTTTGGACAAACTGGAGAATGCTTCTTTTACTGTTCTAGAAAAACAACAACTCTGTGTTAGAGGGGGTGGCGTTGTGGGTCCTCGTGTGTGTTTACGTGTGTGTTTACGATGTTTGTGAATGTAAGTGTAAAGTGTGTGCCTAATCTGACGTGTGTGTGTGTGTGCTTCCACCTCCAGCCGGTCGGCCCGGGGCTGTCGCTGGAGCCGCCCACCACCACGGAGGCGGAGGAGGAGGAGGACGGGATGACGGAGCTGAACCAGGACGTGATCGGCCTGATCTGGAGCCAGGACCTGAGGGTCCAGGAGGCCCGTCGCCTGCTGCAGAGCTCCCGGCCCGTCCGGGTCAGCGTGGTCCACCTGCCCGAGGTCAGCGACCACGAGTACATCGAGGAGAAGGAGAACAAGTGAGTGTGGAGGGAAGGACTATTAAAAAAAATATATATAAATTATATTTCTTCAACTGCTTTATTGAGAGATGGTGACATTATTAGAGGGGCAGAATGGAACTCCTGACCCTCTTGTCTGTCGACACCAGGCTGTTGCAGCTGTGCCAGAGGACCATGGCGCTGCCCGTGGGCAGGGGGTTATTCACCCTCTTCTCCTACCACCCGGTGCCAACAGAGCCCCTGCCAGTGCCCAAGCTCAACCTCACAGGTGACAAACAAAATCTCTTTTCTCAAAATGTCCGCCTTGTTCGCGACTGAGGAAAACCTATAACCATCATCATACGTTTCGATATGTCTGGTATTGTATGACATTTGAGAACGTTGTCCTGTTTCCTAGGCCGTGCCCCTCCCAGGAACACCATGGTGGACCTGAACAGCGGCAACATCGACGTCCCCCCCAACATGACGGGCTGGTCCAGCTTCCACAACGGGGTGGCAGCCGGCCTGACCATCGCCCCTGCCTCCCAGGTGGACTCGGCCTGGATCGCCTACAACAAGCCCAAGATCCCCGAGCTGGCCAACGAGTACGCCGGCTTCCTCATGGCCCTCGGCCTCAACGGACACCTGACCAAGCTGGCCACGCTCAACATACACGACTATCTGACCAAGGTGAGGACGCCAACACGCGTGTTACGTACACACAGTAGGGTAGGGTCTGCGCCACAGGCCGATATACAAGACTATCTGATGAAGGTGAAGATGCGTTATACACCTTATACACACACAGACGGGTACGCTAGCGTCGGAGCATACACACTAGCTAACAGCCCCCCCACACACACACTAGCTAACAGCCCCCCCACACACACACACTAGCTAACAGCCCCCCCCCCACACACACTAGCTAACAGCCCCCCCCCCACACTCGCAAACAGCCCCCACACACACTCGCAAACAGCCTCAAAACAGGCTTGCCGAAAACCTAGCAAAGTTTTCTTCTCACCACAAACCGAGACACTTCTGACAGACTGATCGCAAATAGCCAGTTCTGCATTTGTCATTCAGAGAAACTATGCAAACCACCAGAAGCCTTTTGTTGCTGACAGAACTTGTGTAGTTCCTCCCGCTCTGGGCTCGGGCCTCGCTACCTTCTGATCTTCCAGGTAACCCGATGGCTGCCTCGGGTTCTGCCGCATTCTGTCTGTCGCCAAACGGACTGCATCCTGTTATTTTTCTCACATGAAAGTGGGAAAGGCCTCGTGTCACATCAAGCACAGTTTCAGTCTGACTGGGCCTCTGCTGCTGACGCGGGCTGCCCTCTCATTTCCAGTTAGTCACTCTGCTGGAGATCTGATCTGTGGTCTGGTAGTTGTACCGTATCGCTGAACTCGGATTCAGTCTGTACTGAGAAAGCAACTGTGGTTGTTGTTGTCGCTCAGCTCATGCTTTACTACGAGCTGATTTCTGGGTGCGCTCTATCTTAGCTCCCAGAAAATGGAGAAGCCTGTATTTGAGTGCATGGTTAGGTTATCCAGTCTCATCCTTGGCTTGAGTGCCAAGACATAATTATTTCATCGATAACTCCATTCAGTTTCAGTGGTGTTTATTGAAACTTCTACACTTCTACACATATAATACACTACGTGTAGCTTAGAAATGTGCTGCTCCTCCTTATCACACACTGTATACTCGGGCCTCTTGGCTATCTGAAGTCTTTTAGTGGTAGTAGAACACCAATTGAGTTCCAATTGAAAATATTAATAGATGCCAGCTAGGGGTCTCTAAGAGTGTCACACTATTATAAAGCCGTCATAGGAGCAACGCATACGGCGACGGATGTGATTAGATGTACTGTAGCTGGGGGGGGGGGGGGGGGGGGGGTGGTGGGGGGTGTAGTCGTGTTGTGGTCTGTAAGGGGCTGCCTCTCCCACAACAACACAGTATTATCAAAGACAGCCTGAGTTTGTACATCCTGTTGGAACCCACAGGGGTCTAATGAAACCTGTCCCGCCTCGTCTGACAGGACTAACCTCTATTTCCCCCCCGACCACCGTTTCCCCCTCCCGTCCCCGCTCCCGTCCCCGCTCCCCTCCCCCCTCCGTCCCCGCTCCCCTCCCCCCTCCCGTCCCCCGCTCCCCTCCCCCTCCCGTCCCCGCTCCCCCCTCCCATCCC